>NC_081542.1:40339592-40344310 GCF_901000735.1 Corylus avellana | reverse complement strand
ATACAATAAAAATAAATATATACGAGTTTATATGAGCTTTTACGAGTCGATTTTATTTGAATATAACTCGTTCAATAATTGAACTTAATTTTATGTTCACAATAGGCTCATATGTTAAACAAATCGAATTTAAGTCAAGTTTATACGAACGAGTATCGAGCGGATTGTCAAACAAACTTGTTCATTTACATGATGATGAACTCCCACCTCAATGAGCATTCATTTCATCTAACGTGTCTCGTTCATACCTGAGCGCTACTTTGGTTCTTGACATAAAAGTATTTTACTAGTTTAGCTGTTTTCTTCAAAAAGCTGTCATCTGTGTCTGCCAAAGCTGGAGTTCTTTGTGGATTCTTGATGCTCAAGTATCTTACGAGTCTAACCATCTTCCAGACGCTCTCATCGCCTGGAGTAATGTTTCGGCCTTCACAAGCAACTTGATGACATATTACCGACAGTACAAGACAAATGGTAGAGGTGGCAGCAGATAGTAGATAGAGAACCTCAAAGCTCCGGAAGGTCAATCGTTGAGGTTCGCTGAAAGTTATGTTGGGTGAGCACTCATGCGAGGGAGTCAACCATATCTCTTGCAGAGCCTTCAAATCCCCCGTCTCCGATAGCTTTAGAATGGTTACAGAAAAGTCCCTGGCAAATGGCGAGCCTTTCTGGAAGGCCTGAATGGGGGAGCAAAAGAAGATTTCAAAAGGGTGAAAACTCAAACAAAAATGCATAGATGGAAAAGGAAAAGGCAAAAACAAAAACAACTCACAAAGCCCAATCCTCCAAATCTGGCGGCACGTATGGTGCCAGTGAATCCCTTGCAATACTTATCGAGGAAAACTTTCTCAGCCGGGAGTTCAAGAAAGGCAGCAGATATATTGTTGCTTTCGAATTCCTTTGGGTAGCCGTCTTGACTGCTGACATTCACGATATTCTCCGGCTTGAAGTTAAGCACATTCTGCAAGTATTTATATACGAACGAATCGCCATCGCAGCCAACTTTCAAGTTGTTGTTCTTCAACCACTCAATATCTGTAACATTTGGTTGCAGTTGTTGCACTGTGAGCAATGAAGACAGACAAGCAGTGTAGCCCGAGGTTAGGATCAACACCAGAAAGAGCCACACTGCAACAACCATACGTGTTAAGTTGTTGTGGACTTCCTCCCCTGCAAAATGAACTCATCTGGTACTATGAGTGCTTTCAAATCCTAAGTAAACCAATGTTTCTGTAATAACAGAAACAGAAAACAGAAAAAAATGAAATGTTATTAAGGTTCATTATTGAGTCAAACTCTGGCGAATTGGTATGCATTAATTAAGGCTCCTTTTGTTTCGTCGTAAAATGATTTACGGAAAATGTTTTCCGTATTTTCGGATGTTTAGTGCGACGTAAAATAATAGTCAACGGAAAATATTTTCTTTTTGACCGAAAATTCTTCTTTAATTTTCGAAAAATGGTTTACAGTTTTCAAAACTATTTCCAAACCGTAAATCATTTTCCGACTTTGAGCATTTCATTCTCAAATTGACAGACATTGACAAGACCCGCCCAGGACCCAGTCGAGACTTTTAAACACTAAATTACAAAAATGTCAATGTCGGGTCTTGGGTGGGTCTTGCCAGGGCCCCGGGCTGATCCTAACAGGGTCTTGATAGGGTCTACGCAGGGTTCGGGCGGGTCCCGGGTGAGTCACAGTGGGGTCTTTGCGGGACTCGGCTCGCACATCTTAAGACTTGGACATTTTCGTAATTTAGAGTTTAATATGATTTAATATGATATATATATAATTTGTGATTTTCCGTACACGCTAAACGTATACCGTAAAATGTTTTTCAAGAAATCATTTTTTAATAAAATATTTTTCGATGGAAAGTATTTTACGTTGTTAGAAACGGAGTCTGAGTTATAACAAATCAAACGAGAATGTCCTCAAAGTTTGTATTCTAGCAAGAGAGAGATACTCGAATTTGAAAACTAGAAGATTTTGAGAGAGAAAAGATGAGAGAATTTTCTGTATATTGATACTTACTATGAGCAAAGAATAGAGAAGAGAAGGTAAACCAAAGTGCAGTGCTAATCTGATTCTTCCATGTGCCACCAAATTCGGGATTGGATTTGCGCTCAAGGAGCCAAACAATGATCATTGTGTACAGCAAGAGGGCACCAGTCACCGCCCACATGCTCCATCTGAAAGGCTCGGTAAACGTCAATAGTGACCCTTCTGGTTTTGCTGGAACTATTATCGCCAAACCAGACTCAGCATACGGAAGTGTAAAATCCGCATATTGCAACCGATTGGCAAGTATAGTCACGTCGCCGATCACAGCATCATAAGTCTTTTTTATTGTGATATTTTCACCCACATCACAACCATGCATATATATAAATCCTAGTTAGAACAAATAATTGTAAAAGAGAAAAAAATAAAGGAAAAAAGTTTCACCAAGTTAAAGTTAACCAACTACAATTATTCTACTTGGGCATGTTCAGCTGGTACTTAAAACACAATACAAATGGGTGGGATATAATTATACATGCCAAAAATACGTTTATAAACAAAATTGAGAAAAGTATCTTGTTCGACACCGCAATACCAATTTGAAAACATGAAAATATCTACATATTTAAACCGGTAAGGAAGCGTGTCTTTATTAAAAAAGTAGGATTTTAAAGGTCGAATAACAATTTTAAAAGTCAAATTGCGATTTTATCAAAAGTAATTTAAAGGAGTTCTAGAAATTAAAGTTATTACCTTGTTATAGATGTGATAAACCAGGTCGTTGTAGGTGCCATTGTACGCCACAAATTCAAAAGGCAAATCATACCCTAAGAGCTCTTTCACCTTGAAGAAAATTTGAATGCAGAAACCATCATATTTGTTCGGTTTCTCCCCATACTCAACCTTCACAAACTTCTCAAATGTTGCTCTTCCCGGGATGCCAATTTTCAGTGGCTTTGCAGAAGTAGGCATTTCCCAACCTTTCGGAGTCCGGTTTAAGTGCCCAGGCCAAATTACTTGACGGCCGGCCAAAGTTTTCAGGGTGTTAAAAACATTTTCACTTCCATTTTTCTCTTCACTTTTTCTGAAACCAAGCTCTGGTGTCCAAAGACTTATTTCCTCGTATCCCTTCCCATTGTTCTCCGCAACGTTAATAATCGTCAATGTATTATTAGTGTCTGTGAGCTGGCCTGCTTCAAAATGTATTTTTCCAGTTAAACCAGAGAAATTGCTTGACAACATATTCTCTAACAACATCTTTGGAGTACTAGTAATGTTACTTGCCATTTTCTTTACCGCTTGTATAACAATTCCAATGCTGTCGTATGCTCGCAGGGCATAAATTCCAGGGTCGGAGTTATCTTCCTCCGGATATTCACTTCTGAAAACTTTCTGAAAGTGTGAATGAAAATGGTGATCCTCAGAATAGTAGTTAGTCTTGATTCCTAATGCACCTTCCATGGAGGATATAACAGGGTCATTAACAGATTGCAGCAAATCTGCAATGTTGTCTGCAATAATCCAAGCTGAGTCATTTCCTACGAGTCCCATCTGCTTGGCTTCTCTGAACAAATGAGTCGCCATCTCTAATGATGACTGAAGAACTATGAAAACCCGACACTTTGTTTTGTTCAGGAGCTTATCCAGCTCTTCATGGACAACATGTTCCGGGTCGGACACCAAAGAATGTGGTGGGAGAACCAAACGGTACTCAATTTCCGAACCAACATTTCTGAGAGTCTCAGATAAAACTGCTAGCTTGCCGGAATCACCACCATATGGTTCATCTTCATAAATGGCTATGACCCTTTGCCAATTGTAGGCCTGAACAATATCTGCAATACACTTTATTTGCTCAGAACCATTTTTAGCCATTCGTATCAAATAAGGCCAACGAAGTGACGTTTTGGGTGGGTTGATAGCTGGTGCTGCAAACGAAATGACTGGAACATGAGCTTGCCCTCCAACATCAGCTACTACAGCGGCTTCCTGCCATGTGTGCATGCCAATAATCACTTTCACCTTTTTCTCTCTAATGAATTCTTCAGCTGTTATACCAAAATTTAGAGATTCCATTAATGTACATTGTTAGCACATTTTAGTATTGAACAATTAATCCTAATACAATTTGTTTCTTATTGTTATGCTAAAACAAATTGGTAAATGAAAATGTAAGGGAGTCTATAATTAATTAAAGGATAGTTAGTTCTTAGACTGTAACTCTTAGCCTTTGTTTTATAAACAAGCACCATGCATGACAATGAATTTTTTTGATTTGGTTCACTACCTCCCTTTAATCCGGTCAAGGGTTCTTGCAAAACAAAGACACATGGATGACTTATTGTAAATACTGGTGGGAGACACTTTGACACCTAAGTGAATAGGGTTATCTCTTAGTAGGGGGCTGAAGTAAGAGTAAGAGGATGTAATGTGTGTACCTCTGACTTAGGGCTTGTGGTCTTTTTTGTAGAATTACTATAAGTGATGTAGATCAAAGTGCTTGGGAATTCGTGAGGAAGATTGTAGCATATGCAAGTGTGAAGGGGGACCAAGGAACTGTGCCAGCTAGAGGAATCAAGACGAGAGGACAAACTCGTGATAAGGAGTGATCAAAACAGTCGTAGGAACCTCCGTTCGATAGTCCGTTCAAATGGTCAAGCGAACAGGACACTCCCAGGAGTTGTCCATAGTAATTATCAAGGCATCCATTTGATGCC
>NC_081542.1:40332433-40339492 GCF_901000735.1 Corylus avellana | reverse complement strand
CATGGATACACTTAGGCAATCATGCGATAGGGGGCGAACGACAGAGGATTAGTTGAAAACCCAACATTATGAGTTGTTTTACAATTAGTACGTTGACTACGTAAGACTACCGTGAAGTTTAACTATTACAGTCTGATTATATTTACTTATGGTTCATAACAACTAACAAAACTAACTTCTTTATGGTCAATTGTACATAATATACTCATAGGCCGATCGATTGGACGATCGACGTAGGAAGAAAATAGGTGACAAACTGGTAATGCATTGTAGAGGGCCGAAGGAGACAGCTACCAGATATAACAGATATGTAGTTAACGGGAAGCTCTTTCGCTCTCTTGCATTCGATGCCAGAAAGAGAACGTAGAACAACGGCGTGTGCGTGCCGACTGTTGATGGTGAAACGTATTACGGGAAGTTAACAGAAGTAATTGAGGTGGAGTAGTTCGACAGGACCAAGTACGTTCTGTTCAAGTGTGATTGGGCGGACAAAACGAGGAACAGGGGGTACAAGGTAGACAAGTATGGCATGATGCTTGTCAGCTTCAAAAAACTTGTCCACTGGGGCCAGCAAATTACTGATGAGCCGTATGTGCTAACGTCACAAGTTGACCAAGTCTTTTAAGTTGAAGATGAAATGGACTCTGATTGGGCTTGTGTTGTAAGGACTAAACCTAGAAACATATACGGTCAGGGTGAAGGTCCTGATGATGAATGTGCCAACTACCACGAGTGTAAGCCACTCATATTGACCAGCAATAATGAAGTGGATCCGCAGGATGACATTGACTACATCCGACCAGACTTAGATCAAATATAATCATATATGGTCCAAAAAAATAAAATTATATATGTGGTGCATGTTTTATCTATTGTATACATAATTAATTGGGTGCATGATGTGTTTCACAGGTAGATATGAGTACCAGGAGGAAGAGTAGACAATGGAGGTTCCCACAGGTAGACGACCAGAGGTATAGACTAGTACTTCTAGAGCATGTGGAAGGGTAGACCCAAATGGGGTATCAATCTCAGTCGTCTCCATACGACACAGACCGAGAGTATCATACGCTTACTTCGCTGTCTACGATGAGCGAGTTAGGGATATGTTCACATGGCCATGTAGAGCAGTTATTCCCCCCGCATATATAAGTTATGTAGTTGATATTGAATTCCAAATAATTAACATCAGTAATTATTAATGTGTTAGGCATCGATCGAGATGGGTGCACCCACATTCAAGTGTGACCATTAAACCATTGAACAAGACGTGGGATGTCCCCAACAGGCAAAAGGTCGTGTGTGAGTACAATAGAGCGTAGCAGCTCGTAGGATTTAGTGGGTTGAAATTCCGAAGGACAACCGACAATATCATAAGGAGTGGAAATTATGTTAGATTACGGGACGACTAGACGGAGGTACCGCCCCGTATGAAGGAAGATATATGGAACGCCTTGATGGTATGGTTAAACTCTCTGTTATATTTTAGCATGTGTATTTCATTATGCCAAACACTGTTAATGCACGAATTATACGCCTTACTTTTTTAACTTGTGCAGGCAAACTTCTACATCCCGTCTGAGTACAATCTCGATGCTAGAAAAAAGGATGCGTTCCGAGATATGGGCATGAAGCTGAAGAGTAGGAGACACTCAGTGAAAGTTGCGATAAAAAATTCAGCGAGGCGATACTCCTGACACCGTGAAGGCGAGAATAGGTCAAGATGTCGTTTCGAAATACAACGCCTATTACTTGGATGTGTTGTTAGATAAATGGTGCGACCCGAAGAATCGGGTAGGTCACGAGTGTAGTTTCATTAATTGTAATTGTGTTAGGGCTGACATATTAAGAATAGTATTTGTGTAGGAGTATACTGCTTATATGAAGGCATTGCTAGCAAAAAACAACACACCTCACTACATTGGGTCGATGAGCTTTGCTAGGGCGACACATGAAGAGGTATTTGTCTTATTTACCGCATATATATAGATATATATACGTATCTAACTGTATGTTTATTTATTTTTATTTTTTTGATATTTTTTTTTATGCAGACCTTATCTTTGGGCACTACTCCTACTCGAGCGCAAACTTACATCTCGACACACAAGAAGAAGGATGGTGACTATCCAAATGATGTGGTCAGGGAGAGATGTGTAAGTACTCACCGATATATATTTTGATAAATTATTTATGATTAACCTTCTTTATATGAGATACTAACTTGCTGTTTAACGTACAGGAGAGGATGAAGGAATTGATACCCACTGACCCAGCATTGACGTTGAGCGTGACTGAAGGGATGGTACGGTGGACACCGAATCACGCGTATGCTCAGGTGGACGGAAATAAGCCTGAGTATCCTGGCAAGGTCCGACAAGTGGGTTCGAATGTTCTACCGGTGCAGGGTAGCATACATTCGTACTATACACCATCCCAGGCGCAATCGCAGAACCCTGGGAACTCCTTGTTCTCACAAATGACGGATAGGATTAGAGAACTTGAAGAGGAGCGAACATAACAAAAACGTGCGATGGATGAGATTGTCAAACAGATTGAAGAACAAAAAGCTCAGATAGTAGAGAAAGATGCCATCTTTGAGGCCCGTTTCTGCCAGCTTGAGGCCATGCTCGTGTCGACCTCTGGATCCACGCCCGACAGAGGTAATGATATATTTCTGTTGTTTTTGTTATTCTTTGGTTAACATGACTATAGCCCGTATCGATCACTTTAACGGTTAAAATTGTGTTTCCACAAAAGTCTAAGTTAGAAACGCATTGTTCCCATGGTTTATTTTATAACTAATGTATATTTGCATCACTGTATATCTGTGTTTTGGATTTTTTATTGATTATCATTGCTTTACAACTCATTTGCAGGTAATGCAGATAAGGCATTACCTGACCGAGACCTAACCAAGACCCCGCTTGGGACCTCCCCGGGACCTGACCGAGACCTCGCCGAGACGTAGCCGGCACCCGCCCAAGACCTGACCGGGATCCCACCCGGGACCTCCCTTGGACCTCCCCGGGACCTCACCAAGACTTGACCAGGACCCGCCTGGGTCCTGCCCGAGACCCACCTAGGACTTGACTAGGACCTGCTCAGGACCCGCCCGAGGACCTCACCGAGACCCGCCCGGGACCTCGCCGGGACCTGACTTGGACCCGCTCGAGACCCTGCGACAGAGACCCACCTAAGACCCGACCGGACCTGCATGGGACCTGCACGGGACTCGCCCAGGAATCGCCCGGGACCTACCCGGGACTTCGCCTAGACCTCACCGGGACCTGCCCGGGACTTGACCAGAACCTGCTCGAGACCCGCCCGGAGCCCACTGAGACCTCACTGAAACCCGCCTAAGACCCGACCGGACCTGCCTAGGACCCACACGGGACCTGACCGGACCCACCCGAGATTTGCCCTTGACCCACTCGAGACCTGATTGGGACCTACCCAGGACTTGACCGGACCTGCCTGGAACCCGCCCGGGACCTGCCTAGGACCATCTTGGGCCTCGACCGGGACCTGCCCGGGACTTGATTGGGACCCCGCCGGAACTTGCTTGGGACCTGCCCGAGACCTGCTCAGTCGGGTCCTAGTTAGGTCCCGGTCAATTTCAGTGAGTCTTAGGCAGGTCCAAGGCGAGTCCCAATCAAGTCTAGGTCAAGTCTAGGGAAGGTCTCAAGTAAGTCTGATCGGGCCATGGTCGGGTCCTAGGTGAGTCCTAGTCAAGTCCCGGGCAACTCTCGACGAGGTCCTAAGCAGCTCCCGGCGGGCGGATCCTAGTCAAGTACGGGGCGGGTCCTAGTCAAATCCTGAGTGGGTATTTTTATATTTTATTTTTAAAATTATTGTATATTAGTATTTATGTTGTGAATATAAAAACTATTTGTGATTTTCAGTGCATGCGCCAAACGCCGGAAATATTTTCATTGTAAAATATTTTCCTGTAAAATGACTTTCCTGAAATATTTTATGACAAAAAACATTTTACGCCGAAACATTAAAAAAAAAAAAAAAAAATCTCACATAACTTCAAACTTACTGTCACGGTGTCAGCCTCCCTCTTGCGTCAAGTGGATATGTGTTTTTTTTTCCCTTTAATTTCACGGTGTCAGACTTTGAGTTTTGTCAAGTTTACGCGTAGTGTGTCTCAGTGTTGCTTAAATTAGACGCAATTTGCTATAGAAAAGCGTACCGTTTGTATTAAATAAGACGCAGCATTTTCTTAACACTCCTAAAGGTACTAATTAAACTGATATTTATTCATAGCAGTGTCTTCTTCCTTCAGCGGTCATGATATGAAAGGTGGCGTGGTGGGTTCTAATAACAAACATCAATAGATTATAACTCTACTTAAACTAAAATTTTATAAAGAAATTAAGGAAAAAAGGGACAAAAAATCACTCAAGAGTGTTGCATATTGATAAACTGATCAAAATACATACACATGTCTTACAAATTAGGTATGCTATATTTATAACAATAGGCAAACTTTGAGCAAAAGTGAACCTAAGCTTATTAATAAAGGGAAATTTCAAAAATTTTCAATTTAAACCTTCTGTTACTAATTTCTGTCAAATTGGATGAAAATCTCTAAAATTACGTAATTACCCTCAGGTTTTTTTAAAAAAAAATTCGTACAATTTAACAGAAATTAGTAACGGAAGGTTTAAATTGAAAATTTTTAAAACATTGAGGGGATACATTGCCAATTTTTAAACTTTAGGGTTCGAATTGAAAAACCCCTGAAACTTCAGGGGGTAAAGTGGATTTTCCCCTTTTCCCTTTATTATTCTAGAAATTTCCATAATAAGCTTAGGTTTACTTTTGCTCAAAGTTTGCTTATTGTTATACATACAGCATACCTAATTCAAAGATATACAAAGTCATGTTTCATAAGATTTGGCTAATTCCAATGTTTACTAGGTCAAAACCGTGTTGAAAAGCTAATTCAAAGATATACAAAGTCATGTTTCACAAAGTTTGGCTAATTTTATTATTTACGTTATTTAAATTATGATTTTTTAAAAAAATAACGTAAATAATAAAATAAAATATATTTTATTGCTGGATTATTTGATTTGTTGGAATAAAATCTTCATTAAAGTCCCCAATTGAGCACTCAAGTCTTTCCTTATTGGATTATTAGCTTTATTTCCGTCCAGCTTTTCAATCTTCCATTTACAGCCCATTTTGACTTAGTAAACATTGGAATTAGCCAAACCTCGTGAAACATAACTTTGTATATCTTTAAATTAGCTTTCCAATACCACCAAGGGGCTCAAATCCATTATCCAAAAATCGAGTGCGAATTTAATATTTTTAGTAAAACTCATCATGTGTGAATTTAACCAAAATGGATAAAACTGGCTTGCATCAAATCCCTAATGCTCTGAATTTGAAACAGTGATAAAAACTAGCTAGAAGACATAAACAATGACGAAGCATAAATCAAACGTGTTATGGACTGCCAGTCCTCTTAGAAAATGATTCCAGTACATCGAAGGGTGGGCAAACGAGGGCGGAGAAAAATTTATACAAGGAATTTTTATTTTTTTTTATTGGCTCGGGGGCATGTGCCCCCTTCCCGACCTCCCCTCCCTCCACCTCTGGCTGGAGATAAACCACAAGTAAATCCAATTGGGGCTGGATTATTTGACACACAACCATTGATGGAATTTGAGGTCTCTATTTCCGCTGGGCTTTCAAAGGTGTCTTTCCTGGAAGAATCACGTACAGCGTATACCCTTCCAAAATCGAACTTTCTCAAATGTCTAATCCTTGTTAAATATCCAAACAGACGTTTGGAGACTTTCACTATAACGATCACTAATTAACGGTGGTGAATCTTCACTCGATCATTGCCAAGAAAATTCAACTCCATACAAGACAAAGTCAAAGAAGAAATATTCCACACTCATATTCTTCCAGATAACGCGTTTTCTTCATTCTCAGATGATGCAAATACTTTTCTTATATATGTTGAGCTGGGATGATGCACATATAAGATGTTCAAAGGTTGTCTGATCTATTACTAAAGCCAAAGCAGTTTCGACGTCTCATCTACCCTATGCTGTACCGTCAGATGCAAGTAATTAGCTCGGCTCCGAGAGCTCCGTTGCTCTTCCCTACACTGATATTTGTTCTTCTTGCGGCTGTGATCTTCTTCCATGGAGCTGAAGCAAACAATAAGGAAGTTACGGGTATAGGTGTTATCATTGATGTTAAAACCCGTATGGGCAAAGAAGAGAAAACAGCCATGGGAATCGCAGCTCAAAACTACAACATTAATACTTCGAAGACTCACAAAGTGCTTCTCCATTTCCCGGACGCCCTTAGAGTAGCTACTGCAGCTTCAATCGGTAAGTTGTGTTTATAACTTAAGAGACATTATATACATCATTCTTTCAACTATTTTCTTTTTCAAATCTAATAGATCTACTATTGAATTTATGAACTCATGTAAATTCCACAAAAATTCAATGATAAATTTACTCATTCACTATATAGAGATAGTTGAAAAAATAATTTCTCATAAGTCATAACTTACTAGTTGTTAACTTAAAAATATTAATAAGATACATGAACACGGTAATATACAATAAAACAAATTTTGCACTGTAAAATGATTTAAGAACATGCATGCCGGACCACCCTAAAAAAAAAGGGGTCAAAAGAATGTTAAAGGCTCTAAGAAAAAAAAAACGAGAGAATTGAAGGCGACATGTTATACAAGGGCTTAGAAAAAAAAATGACATACAATGTTTAAAACCCTATTGTGCCGCCTTCTTTTTGTATTTCTTTTTCCTCCTTTTCTTTTCTTTCATTACCCTTAATATTTTGCATCTTGATTCTATCATTATTTGTTTCTTTTATATTTTATATGTTTTTTTTATTTGACACCGTTGACTTTAATTAGTTGGTTTCTATTATGAGTTTCGATCGCTTTATCATCATTTTGACAGATTCTATTGTTCCTCATCTTAAAAGTATGAAATCTGCATTCGACAGTTAGTCCACTCGGTTAAAGTATTAAATAAGTGATTAAATTTA
>NC_081542.1:40298494-40332333 GCF_901000735.1 Corylus avellana | reverse complement strand
CTCGATGAGTATTCATTTCATCTAACATGTCTCATTCGTACCCAATGTATTTGCCCGAGTTCGAGCGCTTCTTTGGTTCTTGACATAGAAGTATTTTACAAGTTTAGCTATTTTCTGGAATAAGCTGTCATCTGTGTCTGCCAAAGCTGGAGTTCTTTGTGGATTCTTGATGCTCAAGTATCTTACGAGTCTAACCATCTTCCAAATGCTCTCATTCCCCGAAGTAACGTTTAGGCCTTCAGAGTCAACTTGATGTCAACTTGATGTTGCCGCCGATGACATATTACCGACAGTACAAGACAAATGGTAGAGGTGGCAACAGATAGTAGATAGAGAACCTCAAAGCTCTGGAAGGTCAATCGTTGAGGTTCGCTGAAAGTTATGTTGGGTGAGCACTTATGCGAGGGAGTCAACCATATCTCTTGCAGAGCCTTCAAATCCCCCGTCTCCGATAGCTTTAGAATGGCTACAGAAAAGTCCCTGGCAAATGGCGAGCCCTTTTGGAAGGCCTGAATGGGGGAGCAAAAGAAGATTTCTAAAGGGTGAAAACTCAAACAAAAATGCATAGATGGAAAAGAAAAAGGCAAAAACAAAAACAACTCACAAAGCCCAATCCTCCAAATCTGGCGGCACGTATGGTGCTAATGAATCCCTTGCAATACTTATCGAGGAAAACTTTCTCATACGGGAGTTCAAGAAAGGCAGCAGATATATTGTTGCTTTCGAATTCCTTTGGGTAGCTGTCTTGACTGCTGACATTCACGATATTCTCCGGCTTGAAGTTAAGCACATTCTGCAAGTATTTATATACGAACGAATCGCAATCACAGCCAACTTTCAAGTTGTTGTTCTTCAACCACTCAATATCTGTAACATTTGGTTGCAGTTGTTGTACTGTGAGGAATGAAGATAGACTAGCAGTGTAGCTCGAGGTTAGGATCAACACCAAAAAGAGCCACACTGCAACAACCATACGTGTTAAGTTGTTGTGGACTTTCTCCCCTGCAAAATGAACTTTTCTGGTATTATGAGTGCTTTCAAATCCTATGTAAACCAATGTTTCTGTAATAACAGAAACAGAAAACAGAAAAAAATGAAATGTTCTTAAGGTTCATTATTGAGTCAAAACTCTGGCGAATTGGTATGCATTAAGGCTCTTTTTGTTTCGTCGTAAAATGATTTACGGAAAATGTTTTCTGTATTTTCGGGTGTTTGGTGCGACGTAAAATACTAGTCAATGGAAAATATTTTCTTTTTGACCGGAAATTCTTATTTAATTTTCGGAAAATGGTTTATAGTTTTCAAAACTATTTTCCAAACCGTAAATCATTTTCCGACTTTGAGCATTTCATTCTCAAATTGACAGACATTGACAAGACCCGCCCAGGACCCAGTCGAGACTTTTAAACACTAAATTACAAAAATGTCAATGTCGGGTCTTGGGTGGGTCCTGCCAGGGCCCCGGGCTGATCCTAACGGAGTCCTGATAGGGTCTACACGGGGTTCGGGCGGGTCCCGGGTGAGGCGCAGTGGGGTCTTTGCGGGACTCGGTTCGCACAGCTTAAGACCTGGACATTTTCGTAATTTAGAGTTTAATATGATTTTATATATATATATATATATATATATATATATATATATATATATATAATTTGTGATCTTCCGTACACGTGAAACGTACACCGTAAAATGTTTTTCAAGAAATCATTTTTTAATAAAATATTTTTCGACGGAAAGTATTTTACGTTGTTAGAAACAGAGTCTGAGTTATAACAAATCAAACGAGAATGTCTTCAAAGTTTGTATTCTAGCAAGAGAGATACTCGAATTTGAAAACTAGAAGGTGTTGAGAGAGAAATGATGAGAGAATTTTCTGTATATTGATACTTACTATGAGCAAAGAATAGAGAAGAGAAGGTAAACCAAAGTGCAGTGCTAATCTGATTCTTCCATGTGCCACCAAATTCGGGATTGGATTTGCGCTCAAGGAGCCAAACAATGATCATTGTGTACAGCAAGAGGGCACCAGTCACCGCCCACATGCTCCAGTTGAAAGGCTCGGTAAACGTCAATAGTGACCCTTCTGGTTTTGCTGGAACTATTATCGCCAAACCAGACTCAGCATACGGAAGTGTAAAATCCGCATATTGCAACCGATTGGCAAGTATAGTCACGTCGCCGATCACAGCATCATAAGTCTTTTTTATTGTGATATTTTCACCCACATCACAGCCATGCATATATATAAATCCTAGTTAGAGCAAATAATTGTAAAAGAGAAAAAAATAAAGGAAAAAAGTTTCACCAAGTTAAAGTTAACCAACTACGATTATTCTACTTGGGCATGTTCAGCTGGTACTTAAAACACAATACAAATGGGTGGGATATAATTATACATGCCAAAAATACGTTTGTAAACAAAATTGAGAAAAGTATCTTGTTCGACACCGCAATAGCAATTTGAAAACATGAAAATATCTACATATTTAAACCGGTAAGGAAGCGTGTCTTTATTAAAAAAGTAGGATTTTAAAGGTCGAACAACAATTTTAAAAGTCAAATTGCGATTTTACCAAAAGTAATTTAAAGGAGTTCTAGAAATTAAAGTTATTACCTTGTCATAGACATGTTGAACTAGCTCAGTGTAGGAGCCATTGTACGCCTCAAATTCAAAAGCCAAATCATACCCTAAGAGCTCTTTCACCTTCAAGAAAATTTGAATGCAGAAACCATCATATTTGTTCTGTTTCTCCCCATACTCAACCTTCACAAACTTCTCAAATGTTGCTCTTCCCGGGACGCCAATTTTCAGTGGCTTTGCAGAAGTAGGCATTTCCCAACCTTTCGGAGTCCGGTTTAAGTGCCCAGGCCAAATTACTTGACGGCCGGCCAAAGTTTTCAGGGTGTTAAAAACATTTTCACTTCCATTTTTCTCTTCACTTTTTCTGAAACCAAGCTCTGGTGTCCAAAGACCTATTTCCTCGTATCCCTTCCCATTGTTCTCAGCAACATTAATAATCGTCAATGTATTATTAGTGTCTGTGAGCTGGCCTGCTTCAAAATGTATTTTTCCAGTTAAACCAGAGAAATTGCTTGACAACATATTCTCTAACAACATCTTTGGAGTACTAGTAATGTTACTTGCCGTTTTCTTTATCGCTTGTATAACAATTCCAATGCTGTCGTATGCTCGCAGGGCATAAATTCCAGGGTCGGAGTTATTTTCCTCCGGATATTCACTTCTGAAAACTTTCTGAAAGTGTGAATGAAAATGGTGATCCTCAGAATAGTAGTTAGTCTTGATTCCTAATGCACCTTCCATGGAGGATATAACAGGGTCATTAACAGATTGCAGCAAATCTGCAATGTTGTCTGCAATAATCCAAGCTGAGTCATTTCCTACGAGTCCCATCTGCTTGGCTTCTCTGAACAAATGAGTCGCCATCTCTAATGATGACTGAAGAACTATGAAAACCCGACACTTTGTTTTGTTCAGGAGCTTATCCAGCTCTTCATGGACAACATGTTCCGGGTCGGACACCAAAGAATGTGGTGGGAGAACCAAACGGTACTCAATTTCCGAACCAACATTTCTGAGAGTCTCAGATAAAACTGCTAGCTTGCCGGAATCACCACCATATGGTTCATCTTCATAAATGGCTATGACCCTTTGCCAATTGTAGGCCTGAACAATATCTGCAATACACTTTATTTGCTCAGAACCATTTTTAGCCATTTGTATCAAATAAGGCCAACAAAGTGACGTTTTGGGTGGGTTGATAGCTGGTGCTGCAAACGAAATGACTGGAACATGAGCTTGCCTTCCAACATCAGCTACTACAGCGGCTTCCTGCCATGTGTGCATGCCAATAATCACTTTCACCTTTTTCTCTCTAATGAATTCTTCAGCTGTTATACCAAAATTTAGAGATTCCATTAATGTACATTGTTAGCACATTTTAGTATTGAACAATTAATCCTAATACCATTTGTTTCTTATTGTTATGCTAAAACAAATTGGTAAATGAAAATGTAAGGGAGTCTATAATTAATTAAAGGATAGTTAGTTCTTAGACTGTAACTCTTAGCCTTTGTTTTATAAACAAGCACCATGCATGACAATGAATTTTTTTGATTTGGTTCACTACCCCCCTTTAATCCGGTCAAGGGTTCTTGCAAAACAAAGACACATGGATGACTTATTGTAAATACTGGTGGGAGACACTTTGACACCTAAGTGAATAGGGTTATCTCTTAGTAGGGGGCTGAAGTAAGAGTAAGAGGATGTAATACGTGTACCTCTGACTTAGGGCTTGTGGTCTTTTTTGTAGAATTACTATAAGTGATGTAGATCAAAGTGCTTGGGAATTCGTGAGGAAGATTGTAGCATATGCAAGTGTGAAGGGGGACCAAGGAACTGTGCCAGCTAGAGGAATCAAGACGAGAGAACAAACTTGTGATGAGGAGCGATCAAAACAGTCGTAGGAACCTCCGTTCGATAGCCCGTTCAAATGGTCAAGCGAACAGGACACTCTCAGGAGTTGTCCATAGTAATTATCAAGGCATCCATTTGATGCCCTGTTCGAACGGCCTAACGAATTAACGGCCAACATTGAAAATTTCCCATAATAATTCCCAAGACGTTCATTCGAACGCCTATGTTATGTTTTCAGTTTACGTACTTCAATTTCAATTTTATTTTGTGACTGTCTGAATGGAGGTATGTTCCATTCGAACAACCAGCATGGAGTTGTTAACCGACTAATTTCTATTACTACAAGGGTTATGAGTTTTGGGGTCTATAAATACAAGCTTATAGCTTCAAGAACGTAGTTTTTGATATTTATTCAGTTTTTATCAATAAGAAAGTTCAGAGTTGAGTTTCTTCAACATTTTTCCTTTAAACCATAGATAGACTCAAGTGTTTTGAGAAGATTTCTTACATCCTTGATAGACTCAATGTTTTTAAGCAATATTGTTCCTTCTCTTGCTATTTGTCTTTGCACCCACGACATCACACTCCATCAGTAAGACAAGTAGGGCATGTATGTAAACTCCAGGTGCTGGAGTGCCAATGAGAAAGGTGAATGATTCTTGGGCATGCCTTCATTCCTAGTGTCATTTTGATGGGTTCTTTCCGTATATGGCACGAAGGTTTATATTAGGTGAATTTGAAGGAAAATTCTATTCAACCTAGAGAGGATGGTGTAGACCATTTTGCTAAGACTTTATGGACAAGTTTAAGTGAAAGAAGAAAGCTTCTAGAGGGTTGGCCTTTGATTTTGAAAGCAACAAAGAGTTTCCCTCGAGTCTTGCTGATCAAGGCTCACTTAGAACAAAAAATTGAGGCAAGATTTCTACTCGACTGTTGCTCAATGGTTGCTCAAGCAAGATGCTGTGGAAATCAAATAGAAAGTTTGCTTCATGTTTGCTGCACCATCGGTGGAGTGAGATTGCGACTAATCGTACGACAGAAAGTTCACTCAAATGAGTTTGTCATTAGTTTAATAAAGGCTATTTTGTAATAAAGGCTACTCATTATTGCCATTTTTTGTTTTCAATAAGAATACTCCAAAGGAGTTGTTTTCTTCACTTTTCCTATGATTCCTATATTTTTTCAAGTTTTGTAGAAGGCTCTGTTTATTTCGAAGTAAAATGGTTTCCGTCAGAAAATATTTTCTGGAAAATTATTTTCCCTGAAAATATTTTATGCCAAAAACATTTTATGGCGTTTAGCGTGAGCATGGAAAATCAATTTTTTAAAAAATATTTTTTTTTATATATATTTTTTCATTAAATCATATTCAACTCTAAAGCTCTGTTTACTTCGACGTAAAATGATTTTCACATTTTATGGTGTTTACTTCGACCTAAAATAGTGGTCAATGGAAAATATTTTTCTTTTGACCAAAAATTCTTCTTTAATTTTCGAAAAATGGTTTACGGTTCTGACGGTGAGCATCTCATTCTTAAATTGATGGACCTTGCAAAGAACCGCCCAGAATCTCGCTGGAACTTGCTCGGGACCTACTCGGGACTTGACCAGGACTCGTCCAAGACCTGCTTGGGACCACGCAGGACCTGCCCGAGACCTAACCGGACTTGAACGGAACCCGCCTGGACCTGCCCGGGACATGACCGGGATTTGATCGGGACCCACCCGGGACTTTGCCTGGACTCGCTCGGGACCTGACCGGGATTTGCCGGGGACCTGACCGGGACCCGCCTGGGACTTGATCTGGACCCGCCCAGGACTTGCCCGGGACCCACCTAGGACCCACCCAAGATGCCGCCAGGACCTACCCAAGACTTGATCGGGACCCCACCGAGACTTGATCGGGACCCACCTGGGACTTGTTCAGGATCCACCCGGGACCCGTCAAGGACTTGACCGGGACCTGCCCGGGACTTGACCGGGAGCGGACTGGGACCTGCTTGGGACTTGATTGAGACTCGCCCAGCACTTGCTCGGGATCCGCTCGGGACTTGACTATAATGCCCAAGATAATTATTAAGTTTATTATTAATAATTTCATAGTAATCTAAATTAATTAATGAGATAAATTGAACATGGGATGATTTAGAATAATAGATATAATAAAATGGGTTAATGGTATTAGGATAATAATTCCTAGTCTGGTAAATAATTATATGTATGGGTAAATTGTAGTTGAAATAAATGGTAGGGGTGAAATATAAATTAAGAAAGATGAATTAAAGGTAGTGGGGGATAAATCTTGCAATTCTAAATAGTTGGGGCATCAAAATAGAAATAGAATTTTATCCCATGCCACATGTCAAATTGTCATTGGCCATTAGAGATACCTTATCTCCTTAGTTTTAAAAGAAAAATGCAAAAAAAATACAAGTCTTTTGGTGGGCCCACAAAAGAACCCCCTTTTTCCCCATTTCTCTTCCTTTGTCTCACTCATTCTTCTCCCACACACACATACACATGGCCTAGTGGGAGAGAGAATGAACTTGAGTGGGAGAGAGGGAGCTACTGCCATGAGAAAGAAGGAGAAGAAAAAAAAAACAAAGAGGAAAGTGACGAATTTTAGGGGGGATTCGGCCAAGGGTGCTTGTAAGGTAAAAACTCTAGTCTTTTCTTGTAATTTTTGTTATGTTTGTGAGATTAGAAGCTAGAAATTGTTTGGATTTGTGGGGCTTTGATTTGGGTCCGAAAATTAGGGTTCTTGAATGAGATTTTGTTATATTGTTAAAATCTTTAGTTTCTCTTTAAGGTTTTGTCCTACCCATTGGATTCCAAGCTTGAAATCGTAATGATTTGGAGGATTTTTAATTAGGCTCGAAAATTGGAGAAATTTGATAAGAAACCTAATTCCTAAAAATTAATGTTGGGCTTTTATGTGCAGTAGATTGCTATACACGATTTAAGCTCCGGGTTGTTAAAATTAATGGGTTGAAACTTCAATTTTAATTATTGGTAAAATATGGGCATAAACCCTAATTTTATATGGTTTGTATTAATTTGGGGCTTTAGGTATGTGAACACTAAGAATGTTGTTTGAATGGGTTAATTACATTTAAAGTGTTAATTAATCCTAGATTTTCGTGGGTTCCATGAAAATTGATAATTATAGGGTTAAGTGTAATACTTAACCTAGAGTGTATGTATATGCCTCAAGATTTAGTAATTTAATATATTATGATGTAGAATCATAGTTCAATATAACTAAGTTATTAGATAATTAATGCATTAGCTTACATATATGTATTAAATGTAAGTAAAGGATTTTAAGGGCTTTAGTTGAATAGATTTAAGATGACCTATAGAACGTGATACTTGTGGTGCTCAAGTATCTTTATATAGAGTATGAGTTGTCAAGCTAAGAATAGAGCTTAATTATGTGTCTATGTTATAAATGCTTAGGTGTATCGCGGTTGAGTCAAGAGTTCACCGGAGGGTACTCAACTAAACAAGATAAGTATTTTACTTACTGGGCAAAAGATACTATATTTTAAGGTTTAAAATGTGTTTTGTGATGCTTTGCCAATTTAATGATGTTTCATGAAATATTTGATGAAAGGTTTCTATGAGCTTATGAGATAAAATGATGTTTATATCATAAGTATGATTTTATGAAATGATTCATAAAATAGTATATAAGCATTTTGAGCTTATGAGATAAAATGATGTTTATATCATGAGTATGATTTTATGAAATGATTCATAAAATAGTATATAAGCATTTATAGCATGAGCATGAGCATGGATGATATGAAGGAGATGATGTTATATTATGTGTATATATATATGCATGGCGGATGTTATGAGGAGATGATGTTATGTTATGTATATATGCATGGCGAAATGAGGAGATGATGTTATATTATGTATATATGCATGGCGGATGTTATGTTATGTATATATGCATAGCGGATGTTATAAGGAGATGATGTTATATTATGTATATATGTATGGTGGATGTTTTGAGGAGATGATGTTATGTTATGTATATATGCATGACGAATGTTATGAGGAGATGATGTTATGTTATGTATATATGCATGGCGGATGTTATGAGGAGATGAAATTATATATGTATATGTATGGATGATATGAAAAGATGATGTTGCATGAGCATGCATAGCTTATGATTTTATGATAATGATGACTATCAATATGTTTTATTGTTAAGCTAATTAAATTGTAAGTATATTTTCAAATGATGGTTACTTGGAAAGCCTAGTAATTTCTATACTACTGAGCGTCTCTATTTCATGGAGACGGCGGGCTCACAAATCCGCCTGCATCATGGGTGGTGGTGATTCCCGTAGTGCAGGTGATGTGGTTAATGTTGATTCAGGTGCGGGGATTATTGAGGATGACCCAGTAGCTATGTATTTGGGTTACTACAACGTTTGAGGCATAGTTACATCAAACGTTATTTTGTTGGACTATATAATAGTCCCCTTTTTGTAGAGCTTACATGTATATGCTTAGACTTTGTTATTTTGTATGTAAGCTTTAATCACTTAGATGTATTAATCAGCTCTGATGTGTTATGTTATATCTTAAGTTATTTATATTCTGCTGCAAGGATATAAACTCTGATGAATTATTGATGTTGCATATAGCTCTGTGTGGTATATGATATTGTCAAATAGGTTAATGCACGGGTTCATGGCATACTACGGTATTGCCATGCCACTGTGACAATCTGCGTTGTTGTGGGTATGTTTAAAAAAAAAAAAAAATAGTCTCGTTTTAATCAAGCGGGTCGTCACATTGACTGGGACCTGCCCGGGACCCACCCGGGACCCTGTTGAGACCTGCCTGGGACTAGACCGGGACCCGCCCGGGACTTGTCCGATTGGATCCCGGGCAGGTCCGGGTCAAGTCTCAGCAGGGTCCCGGTCAGGTCTCGGGTGGGTCCAAGGCAACTCCTGGGCGGGTCCCGGTCAAGTCCCGGTGGGGTCCCAAGCAAGTCCCAGCGAGGTCCCGAGCAAGTCTCGGGCAGGTCTAGTCAAGTCCTAGGCGGGCCCGAGCTGGTCTTTGCGGGGTCTCAAGCAAGTCTAGGGCGGGTCCCGGTGGCGTTTCGGGCAAGTCTCGGGCGGTTTTAAGTGAGGTCTCGGTCAAGTCCTCGGTGGGTTTTGGCAGGGTCCCGAGCAAGTTCCGGTCAAGTCCCGGGCAGGTCCCAGCGAGGTCCCCGTCAAGTCCCGACGGGGTCCTTATTGGAATAAAAATATATATAAAAAAAAATTTTAAAATTATTTTCCGTGCACGCGGTAAATGCCGTAAAATGTTTTCTGGGGAAAACATCTTCAGGAAAAACGGCTTCCTTGAAAATATTTTTCAACGGAAACCATTTTTTGTCGAAGTAAATGTTGCCTAAATTACGAAAATGTCCCGATCAAGTCTTAGAAGTATCCGAACTTAGTCCCGTAAAGACCCCATGACTCACTTGGACCCCGCTTGGACCCTATTAGGATCTCGTCGGGATCAGCCCGAGACCCTGGCAGGTCCCACCCAAGACCTGACGGGGTCATTTTCATAATTTAGTGTTTAATATGATTTTGCGTACACCAAATACTAGAAAATATTTTCTGCCGAAAATGTTTTCCAGGAAAATGTTTTCTACCGTAAACAATTTTCGACGTCGAGGACTCGCCTGATTTTCTATACATGCCAAATACCGGAAAATGTTTTCTAAGAAAGAAATTTTCAAGGAAAATGTTTTCTGCCAAAAATATTTTTCGACGAGTCTCGGGCGGGTCGTGAACGAGTCTCGGTTAAGTCTCAGCAGGTCCTAGGCGGGTCCCAATCAAGTCCAGGGTGGGTCTCGGGCAAATCTGATTGGGTCTCGGGTGGGTCCTGGTCAAGTCTCTTGTAACTTCCCACTCCAATGATACACAATATTATCCGCTTTTAGCTCCCCAAACTAAACTTCCCAGGAGGTCACCCATCTTGGTACTACTCCAGCAGAAGCACGCTTAACTGCGGAGTTTTGATGGGATTATGACCATCACGGCTTTGAAACGCTTTGTTTGGGATCAGAGATACACAGCAGCAGCATAGCAGAGCCCTTCCCACAACAATATTGTCCTCTTTGGCGCCTACCAGGAGTCGATCCCACGACCTCCTGGCATCCCTCAAGGCTTTGTTCCTCCCTAGCCACCACTAGGTTAGGAGAACGTGTTGTTGTCATTAAGGGTGTAGTATACATTTAAGCACATCCTCATCTCCATACCCAGGTGATGTGGGACGTCACAATCACCCCTCTTAGGACCCAGCGTCCTCGCTGGCGACCCTCATGGGATTAGCCCATTCTTGGTGTCTGCCCCAGCGAGCGCTCGCTAGCGACCTTCTTGGGTTGTGCACGCTCCCCTCATCTCAGGTTGGGCTATGGCTCTGATACCATATGTAACATCCTACCCCAATGACACACAATATTGTCCGCTTTTGGCTCCCCCAAACCAAACTTCCCAGGAGGTCACCCATCCTGGTACTACTCCAGCAGAAGCACGCTTAACTGCGAAGTTCTGATGGGATTATGATCATCACGGCTTTAAAACGAGTTGTTTGGGATCAGAGATACACAGCAGCAGCATAGCAGAGCCCTTCCCACAACAATATTGTCCTCTTTGGCGCCTACTAGGAGTCGATCCCATGACCTCCTAGCATCCCTCAAGGCTTTGTTCCTCCCTAGCCACCACTAGGATAAGAGAATGTGTTGTTGTCATTAAGGGTGTAGTATACATTTAAGCACATCCTCATCTCTATACCTAGGCGATGTGGGACGTCACATCTCCGGCCGGTCTTGGGCAGGTCCAAGGCAGGTCCCGGTCAAGTCTCGATGGGGACAAGTGATGGGCTGGTCCTGGGCGAGTCCCAGTCAAGTCCCGGGTAGGTCTCGGTCAAGTCCTGGCAAGTCTCGGTCAAGTCCTAGGCAGGTCCAGGCGATGTCCCGAGAAAGTCCCGAGCGGGTCCTGGTCAAGTCCCGGTCAGGCCTCGAGCAAGTCCCGACAATTTCTTAGGCAGGTCCCAGTCAAGTCCCATGCTGTGAAGTTTAGTCTGTGTGGATTCAACTTTTCACTATCCCATGCTGCATTAAAAACATAGCATATTCTCCAACGCAAGCAATAACTATTAACTAGGATGAACACTAGTACAATATGTTCTTGCTAATAAATTAAGCTCCTATCAATCATGGATTGTTATACATGAACAAGGATACCTTATTTCCTTTTAAGTAGTTATAATTCAAGTTTGAGACTACTACTAAGTGTGGAGTGTGTTAAGTTATCAGTTGTCCCAAAAGTTAAGCTTATAAGAAGATATAAATTTATTCACTTATTCAATACTTTAACACTCCTCTCACGTGTAGGCTCAAACTCCATTTTAATAGGTGAGACCTAACACGTGAAATATTTAATTTAAGTTGGGGGTGAATTGACGGAGGCCCAATTTAAATGTTCAATACTTTATAAACACTAGGTGAGCCCCAAAATGACATACAATGTTTAATTTAGTTCTAATACCATGTTAAATTATTAATTTTTTTTCAAAAAGTTAAACTTATAGAAAAATATAAATTTAATCACTTATTTAATACTTTAACCGAGTGGACTAACTGTCGTATGGAAATTTCATACCTTTAAGATGAGGAACAATAGAATCTGTCAAAATGATGATATAGCGATCGAAACTCATAATAGAAACCAACTAATTAAAGTCAACGGTGTCAAATAAAAAAAACATATAAAATATAAAAGAAACAAATAATGATAGAATCAAGATGCAAAATATTAAGGGTAATGAAAGAAAAGAAAAGGAGGAAAAAGAAATACAAAAAGAAGGCGGCACAATAGGGTTTTAAACATTGTATGTCATTTTTTTTTTCTAAGCCCATGTATAACATGTCGCCTTCAATTCTCTCGTTTTATTTTTCTTAAAGCCTTTAACGTTCTTTTGACCCTTTTTTTTTTAGGGTGGTCCGGCATGCATGTTCTTATCATTTTACAGTGCAAAATTTGTTTTATTGTATATAACCGTGTTCATGTATCTTATTAATATTTTGAAGTTAACAACTAGTAAGTTATGACTTATGAGAAATTATTTTTTCAATCATTTCCGTATAGTGAATGAGTAAATTTATCATTGAATTTTTGTGGAATTCACATGAGTCCATAAATTCAATAGTAGATCTATTAGATTTGAAAAAGAAAATAGTTGAAAGAATCATGTATATAATGTCTCTTAAGTTATAAACACAACTTACCGATTGAAGCTACAGTAGCTACTCTAAGGGCGTCCGGGAAATGGAGAAGCACTTTGTGAGTCTTCGAAGTATTACTGTTGTAGTTTTGAGCTGCGATTCCCATGGCTGTTTTCTCTTCTTTGCCCATACGGGTTTTAACATCAATGATAACACCTATACCCGTAACTTCCTTATTGTTTGCTTCAGCTCCATAGAAGAAGATCACAGCCGCAAGAAGAACAAATATCAGTGTAGGGAAGAGCAACCGAACTCTCGGAGCCGAGCTAATTACTTGCATCTGACGGTACAGCATAGGGTAGATGAGACGTCGAATACTGCTTTGGCTTTAGTAATAGATCAGACAACCTTTTCAACATCTTCTATGTGCATCATCCCAGCTCAACATATATAAGAAAAGTATTTGCATCATCTGAGAATGAAGAAAACGCGTTATCTGGAAGAATATGAGTGTGGAATATTGCTTCTTTGACTTTGTCTTGTATGGAGTTGAATTTTCTTGGCAATGATCGAGTGAAGATTCACCACCGTTAATTAGTGATCGTTATAGTGAAAGTCTCCAAACGTCTGTTTGGATATTTAACAAGGATTAGACATTTGAGAAAGTTCGATTTTGGAAGGGTATACGTTGTACGTGATTCTTCCAGGAAAGACAGCTTTGAAAGCCAAGCGGAAATAGAGACCTCAAATTCCATCAATGGTTGCGTGTCAAAGAATCCAGCCCCAATTGGATTTACTTGTGGTTTATCTCCAGCCAGAGGTGGAGGGAGGGGAGGTCGAGAAGGGGGCACATGCCCCCGAGCCAATAAAAAAAAAACAAAAAAAAAAGAAAATTCCTTGTATAAATTTTTCTCCGCCCTCGTTTGCCCACCCTTAGATGTACTGGAATCATTTTCTAAGAGGACTGGCAGTTCATAACACGTTTGATTCATGGTTCGTCATTGTTTATGTCTTCTAGCTAGTTTTTATGTCATTGTTTATTAGGGATTTGATGCAAGCCAGTTTTACCCATTTTGGTTAAATTCACACATGACGAGTTTTACTAAAAATATTAAATTCGCACTCGATTTTTGGATAATGGATTTGAGCACCTTGGTGGTATTGGAAAGTTAATTCAAAGATATACAAAGTTATGTTTCACAAGGTTTGGCTAATTCCAATGTTTACTAGGTCAAAATGGGCTGCAAATGGAAGATTGAAAAGCTGGACGAAAATAAAGCTAATAATCCAATAAGGAAAGACTTGATTGCTCAATTGGGGACTTTAATGAAGATTTTATTCCAACAAATCAAATAATCCAGCAATAAAATATATTTTATTTTATTATTTACGTTATTTAAAAAAAAAATCATAATTTAAATAACGTAAATAATAAAATTAGCCAAACCTCGTGAAACAAGACTTTGTATATCTTTGAATTAGCTTTTCAACACCGTTTTTACCTAGTAAACATTGGACTTAGCCAAATCTTATGAAACATGACTTTGTATATCTTTGAATTAGGTATGCTGTATTTATAACAATAAGCAAACTTTGAGCAAAAGTAAATCTAAGCTTATTATGGAAATTTCTAGAATAATAAAGGGAAAAGGGGAAAATTCACTTTACCCCCTGAAGTTTCAGGAGTTTTTCAATTCGAACCCTAAAGTTTAAAAATTGGCAATGTACCCCCCCAATATTTTAAAAAATTTCAATTTAAACCTTCCGTTACTAATTTCTATTAAATTGGACGAAAATTTTTTAAAAAAAGCCTGAGGGTAATTACGTAATTTTAAAGATTTCCGTCCAATTTGACAAAAATTAGTAACAGAAGGTTTAAATTAATTTTTTTTGAAATTTCCCTTTATTAATAAGCTTAGGTTTACTTTTGCTCAAAGTGCCTATTGTTATAAATATAGCATACCTAATTTGTAAGACATGTGTATGTATTTTGATCAGTTTATGAATATGCAACACTCTTGAGTGATTTTTTGTCCCTTTTTTCCTTAATTTCTTTATAAAATTTTAGTTTAAGTAGAGTTATAATCTATTGATGTTTGTTATTAGAACCCACCACGCCACCTTTCATATCACAACTGCTGAAGGAAGAAGACACTGCTATGAATAAATATCAGTTTAATTAGTACCTTTAGGAGTGTTAAGAAAATGCTGCGTCTTATTTAATACAAACGGTACGCTTTTCTATAGCAAATTGCGTCTAATTTAAGCAACACTGGGACACACTACGCGTAAACTTGACAAAACTCAAAGTCTGACACCGTGAAATTAAAGGAAAAAAAAAACGCATATCCACTTGACACAAGAGGGAGGCTGACACCTTCCTTACTCAATTAAAAAAAAAAAAAAAAAAACAGAGGGAGGCTGACACCGTGACAGTAAGTTTGAAGTTATGTGAGATTTTTTTATTTTTTTATTTTTTTATGTTTCGGCGTAAAATGTTTTTTGTCATAAAATATTTCAGGAAAATCATTTTACAGGAAAATATTTTACGATGACAATATTTCCGGCGTTTGGCGCATGCACTAAAAATCACAAATAGTTTTTATATTCACAACATAAATACTAATATACAATAATTTTAAAAATAAAATATAAAAATACCCGCTCAGGACTTGACTAAGACCCGCCCCGTACTTGAGTAGGATCCGCCCACCGGGAGCTGCTTAGGACCTCGTCGAGAGTTGCCCGGGACTTGACTGGGACTCACCTAGGACCCGACCACGGCCCGATCGGACTTGCTCGAGACCTGCCCTAGACTTGACCTGGACTTGATTGGGACCCGCCCTGGACCTGCCTGGGACTCACTGAAACCTGATTGGGACCTAACTAGGACCCGACTAAGCAGGTCTTGGGCGGGTCCCAGGCAAGTTCCGGCGGGGTCCCAATCAAGTCCCGGTCAGGTCCCGTGCGGGTCCTAGGTACGTCTGGTCGGGTCTTAGCCGGGTCTCAGTGGGCTCCGGGCGGGTCTCGGGCAGGTTCTGGTCAAGTCCCGGGCAGGTCCCGGTGAGGTCCAGGCGAAGTCCCGGGTAGGTCCCGGGCGATTCCTGGGCAAGTCCCATGCAAGTCCCATGCAGGTCCGGTCGGGTCTTAGGTGGGTCTCTGTCGCAGGGTCTCGAGCGGGTCCAAGTCAGGTCCCGGCGAGGTCCCGGGTGGGTCTCGGTGAGGTCCTCGGGCGGGTCCTGAGCAGGTCCTGGTCAAGTCCTAGGCGGGTCTCGGGCAGGTCCCAGGCAGGTCTTGGTCAAGTCTTGGTGAGGTCTCGGGGAGGTCCAGGGGAGGTCCCGGGCGGGGTCTCGGTCAGGTCCTGGGTGGGTGCCGGTCACGTCCCGGCGAGGTCTCGGTCAGGTCCCAAGCGGGGTCTCGGTTAGGTCTCGGTCAAGTAATGCCTTATCTGCATTACCTTCAAATGAGTTGTGAAGCAATGATAATCAATAAAAAATTCAAAACACAGATATTCAGTGATGCAAATATACATTAGTTCTAAAATGAACCATGGAAACAATGCGTTTCTAACTTAGACTTTTGTGGAGACACAATTTTAATCGTTAAAGTGATCGATACGGGCTATAATCATGTTAACCAAAGAATAACAAAAACAACAGAAATATATCATTACCTATGTCGGGCGCGGATCCAGAGGTCGACGCGAGCATGGCCTCAAGCTGGCGGAAACAGGCCTCAAAGATGGCATCTTTCTCTACTATCTGAGCTTTTTGTTCTTCAATCTGTTTGATCATCTCATCCATCGCACGTCTTTGTTGTGTTCGCTCCTTTTCAAGTTCTCTAATCTTATCCGTCATTTGTGAGAACAAGGAGTTCCCCCAGGGTTCTGCGACTGTGCCTGGGATGGTGTATAGTACGAATGTATGCTGCCCTGCACCGGTAGAACATTCGGACCCACTTGTCGGACCCTGCTAGGATACTCAGGCTTATTTCCGTCCACCTGAGCATACGCGTCATTCGGTGTCCACCGTACCGTCCCTTCAGTCACGCTCAACGTCAATGCCGGGTTAGTGGGTATCAATTCCTTCATCCTCTCCTGTACGTTAAACAACAAGTTAGTATCTCATATAAAGAAGGTTAATCATAAATAATTTATCAAAATATATATCGGTGAGTACTTACACATCTCTCCCTGACCACATCATTTGGATAGTCACCATCCTTCTTCTTGTGTGTCGAGATGTAAGTTTGCGCTCGAGTAGGAGTAGTGCCCAAAGATAAGGTCTGCATAAAAAAAAATATCAAAAAAATAAATAAATAAATAAATAAACATACAGTTAGATACGTATATATATCTATATATATGCGGTAAATAAGACAAATATCTCTTCATGTGTCGCCCTAGCAAAGCTCATCGACCCAGTGTAGTGAGGTGTGTTGTTTTTTGCTAGCAATGCCTTCATATAAGCAGTATACTCCTACACAAATACTATTCTTAATATGTTAGCTCTAACACAATTACAATTAATGAAACTACACTCGTAACCTACCCGATTCTTCGGGTCGCACCATTTATCTAACAACACATCCAAGTAATAGGCGTTGTATTTTGAAACGACATCTTGACCCATTCTCGCCTTCACGGTGTCAGGAGTGTTGCTCGGCTGAATTTTTTATCGCATCTTTCACTGAGTGTCTCCTACTCTTCAGCTTCACGCCCATATCTCGGAACGTATCATTTTTTATAGCATCGAGATTGTACTCAGACGGGATGTAGAAGTCCGCCTACACAAGTTAAAAAAGTAAGGCGTATAATTCGTGCATTAACAGTGTTTGACATAATGAAATACACATGCTAAAATATAACAGAGAGTTTAATCATACTATCAAGGCGTCCCATATATCTTTCTTCATACGGGGTGGTACCTCCGTCTAGTCGTCCCGTAATCTAACATAATTTCCACTCCTTATGATATTGTCGGTCGTCCTTCGAAATTTCAACCCACTAAATCCTACGGGCTGCTACGCTCTATTGTACTCGCACACGACCTTTTGCCTGTTGGGGACATCCCACGTCTTGTTCAATGGTTTAATGGTCACCACTTGAATGTGGGTGTACCCATCTCGATCGATGCCTAACACATTAATAATTACTGATGTTAATTATTTGGAATTCAATATTAACTACATAACTTATATATGCGGGGGGGAATAACTGCTCTACATGGCCATGTGAACATATCCCTAACTCGCTCATCGTAGACAGCGAAGTAGGCGTATGATACTCTCGGTCCGTGTCGTATGGAGATGACTAAGATTGATACCCCATTTGGGTCTACCCTTCCACATGCTCTAGAAGTACTAGTCTATACCTCTGGTCGTCTACCTGTGAGAACCTCTGTTGTCTACTCTTCCTCCTGGTACTCATATCTACCTGTGAAACACATCATGCACCCAATTAATTATGTATACAATAGATAAAACATGCACCACATATATAATTTTATTTTTTTGGACCATATATGATTATATTTGATCTAAGTCTGGTCGGATGTAGTCAATGTCATCCTGCGGATCCACTTCATTATTGCTGGTCAATATGAGTGGCTTACACTCGTGGTAGTTGGCACATTCATCATCAGGACCTTCACCCTGACCGTATATGTTTCTAGGTTTAGTCCTTACAACACAAGCCCAATCAGAGTCCATTTCATCTTCAACTTAAAAGACTTGGTCAACTTGTGACGTTAGCACATACGGCTCATCAGTAATTTGCTGGCCCCAGTGGACAAGTTTTTTGAAGCTGACAAGCATCATGCCATACTTGTCTACCTTGTACCCCCTGTTCCTCGTTTTGTCCGCCCAATCACACTTGAACAGAACGTACTTGGTCCTGTCGAACTACTCCACCTCAATTACTTCTGTTAACTTCCCGTAATACGTTTCACCATCAACAGTCGGCACGCACACGCCGTTGTTCTACGTTCTCTTTCTGGCATCGAATGCAAGAGAGCGAAAGAGCTTCCCGTTAACTACATATCTGTTATATCTGGTAGCTGTCTCCTTCGGCCCTCTACAATGCATTACCAGTTTGTCACCTATTTTCTTCCTACGTCGATCGTCCAATCGATCGGCCTATGAGTATATTATGTACAATTGACCATAAAGAAGTTAGTTTTGTTAGTTGTTATGAACCATAAGTAAATATAATCAGACTGTAATAGTTAAACTTCACGGTAGTCTTACGTAGTCAACGTACTAATTGTAAAACAACTCATAATGTTGGGTTTTCAACTAATCCTCTGTCGTTCGCCCCCTATCGCATGATTGCCTAAGTGTATCCATGTGCATCCTACAATACGAAATTAGTTCTACTATAATTCACAACTAAGGGTGCAAGGTGATATTGAACTTGCATAGACTACTAACACGACTTACGTCCGTAGTTGAAGGAACTCGTCCGAGTTAAACATAATGTATCGGTGAATTTGTGTCAATGTGACATAGTCGAGGATGAGTCGTGTTCTCGAAGAGCATTCTTGACGTGTCAACACAGGACACGTCAAGAAATTCTTGACGTGCCACATGTGGACATGTCAAGAAATTCTTGACGTGTCACATTTGTCATAAGTAGACACGGCAATAATGGAAAGATAAATTTTTAAATTTTTAATTTATATCATTTTTTTTCTCTTATATAACACATTATAAATACAATATACTTAAAACTAATTAGAGAATAAATAAATTAATATTCTAGGTGTACATATAATAAAATCCATTTTTTCGTGAGGGCTCAATAATCCACTCACCGAGAATCAGATCTAGCTTCAAGGCATTTCCACCGTAGGATCAATGAACAATTGAGATAAGTGAAGGACTCGCCGAACACATATTTTGTGTTGGCCGGGTTCATGTGGGGTTTGCGGGTCTTATAAAATAAATGTATCCTGTATGTCCTATTTTTTAAAAATTAATATGGCTATCATATTAATATTACTAGAGTGATTTATCCATCATAATATTACTAGAATGATTTATGCATGATGCTATCATATCATATTAATATGGCTATCATTTCATTTCATATTAATATTAATGAAATGTTTGATTTATGCATGATAATATTAATCGGTATACAATACATATATACCAATTAACTTATATCAATATGATAAAATTAATTTATCATACCAATTAAAATTAATTTACTACCTAATTTTTTTTGATACATATTGTATAATTAATTTACTACCTAATTATAATTATAATTAATTATAATTATTGACGTGTGGAATAATGGCACGTCAAAATTTTTTGACGCGTTAAAAATAACATATCAAAAATTTTTGACGTGCCCTTTCTTCACGTCAATAAATTATTGACTTGGCTTTTACATACGTCAATAATTATTGACGTGTCATAATGGCACATCAAAAATTATTGACATGGCATTTAGACACATCAATAAAGTGTTTATTGACGTATTTATTTAGTCACGTCAAAAATTATTGACGTGACAAACATGAGTTACTATTTGCCATGTCAATTAAATTTCTGATTTTTGTAGTGTATATGATTTTTGTTACATATTTTAATTATATGAAATTTATAATTATAGTTATTAGAGATTATAGATAACAACAACGATTCCATTGAGCTCCAATCAAATTCTAAATGAACAATCTAATTTTGTTACATTTATATGTTTTAAAATATAATCTAATTTTTTCATATTTAATTTTTGCTTTAATTACATTTTAATATTTTTAATTAATTTTGTTCAACTTTGATTTTATTTATTTATTTTTATACATAAAAAAAAAAAAGAAACTGTGACCCCCCCTCCCTAAACCCTCGCTCCGCTACTGTCTCCAACCCTAATTGGAGTTCATTATCAATACCATTTCCATTCTCATTTTCACATTCATCCATTTCATCATAAATTATCCATCACTCTTGCCTGGAAAAAGGCCTTAAATATTAATAAACCTGAAAGTTTCATATATGTTTTATAACAATTCTTATTTCATGTTTTATAAATATATGTGTCAAGATGTTTATGTTTGACTTTCATCAACAAACCAATACAACTATTAATTAAAACAATTGTACTTAAGAAACTTCTATTTCTACCTTTGTTTAGAGCATTACCACCGAGCTTTCTAAAGTTTAACCAAAAAATCTACTCTAAAGTTTAACTAAAAAATCTACTTTTATTATTTTATCTAACTACTTTTTTTAACATAGACAAGGATTAGATATTTGACAAAGTTTGAATTTGGTAGGGTTTACGCTGTGATTCTTCCAAGAAAGTTACCTTTGAAAGCCTAGTGGAAACAGAGTAGTCAAATGTAGGGTTTCTCAGAGGCTCCGTTTGGCATTGGCCTGCAACTGTTTGTTGTTTGGAATTATAGCAAAAACTAATTGATATGAAAAAAAAAAAAGGTAAAATTAAATGTTTGGTATGTAAAAGGGAAAAAAAAAATTATTTTATAATGATTAATGTGATGTAAAAAGTAAAAATGTTAGGACTTAAATTTTTTTTATGAATAATAACTAGCTCTTGCCAAACGAAGCCTCTAGTTCCATCCATGCCTGCGTGTCAAGGAATATCAATATGTAACAGCATCCTCTTGCCCGGAAAAAGACCTTAATAGATGTATGAGGAATACCCTACAGTTTCATGTTTTATAAACAATTTTTATGTTTGACTTTCATCACCCAGCCATGAAACCTATTAATTAATGCAATTTTTACTTAAGAAACTTCTATTAATTTCTACCTCTGTTAGTACATATCTATGACCTACATTAATTCTAACTATATTCAAAGATTTTTTTTTTTTTTTTTTTTTTGAGGGAAATTGAATGATTCCATTAATCAAGAATAACAGATTCAGCAATTACAATATCCCTTATGTAAAGGGGTGTCAAAGTTAACCATAGCTGACTTACATTGAGTGAAACCACCATTTTTTCTCCCCTATGAGTAGCTTCATTTGTCGTTCGCCTCACATGTTGAATATCCCTAGAGTGACATCCTTTAAGCATCTCCTTTGTTTCCTCCAACATATTCCCAAATTTCGACCAATTCCTCTCCTCCCTTTTACCGCTTGCACAACCTTTAGGGAGTCCCCTTCATGGATGGTGTTCGTGAGTCCCAGCTGTCCCAAGAGTGCTACTTTTGTCCACATCGCAAAAGCTTTTGCCACCACTGGTAGGGCTGGCAATTTTGACACAACCCGCGAACCCGACATAAAAAAAAAGGTATTGGGTTTAGGCTTATTGGGTTCGGGTCGTAATTGGGTCTACCCGATTAAGACTCGATAATTTCGTGTCTGACGGGTCCACCTGACGGGTCGACCCACTAGACCCGGGGGTTTTTTTTTTTTCTTCTTCTTCTTCTTTCTTCTTCAGGATAAGGCAAAGCAGATCTCTGCCTCTCTCACTCGTCACTTGATCTCTGCTCGCTCTCTCTCTCTCTCTCAAGTGACAGTCTCGGTCTCTCAGACTCTCACTCTCCCTCCGTTTCGGCGTCTCCCGACTCTCCCTCTCGAGTCTCGGCTCTCTATCACTCGGGTCTCCCTCCTCACCGTCGCCGTCCTCACCGATATTTCCTGCCAAACAAACAAAGCTTTAGAGATTACTGGTATGGAGATTTTCTACTGGTTTATAAGCATAGTAAGGATGAGCACTGAACTAAATTTTCTCGCTCTGCCCCCCACCCCCCAAAAAAAAAAAAAAAACAAAAAACAAAGAGGAAAAAGGAAGGAAAGAGACCTTCTTTCTCGGTCTTTGCAATTGCAATGGCGTTTCACAGAGTCACAGACCCACAAAGCCCAAACCAAAACCAAGATCCCTAATCCTCTTGCTCTTACGAGCCATAGCAGCAATTGCCCTCTTGTTCCTTTCTCTTCCCTCATTTCCATAAATGGGTTCTCTTCATATATTACAATTTTTATTTTTTATTTTTTATTTTTATTTTTTAATTTTATAGTTTAGGGTTTTAAGTTTTAACGGGTCGTGTCGGGTTACCCGGCTATTTTCGTGTCATAATCGTGTCAGACTCAATTACCCGTTTAGCTAAACGGGTCATGTCTAGGTATAGGCTAATCGTGTAACGAGTATCCGCGGGTCATAATCGAGTCGTGTTAGGTACCCATTTTGCCACCCTTGACCACTAGGTCACTAATATAAGGCTGCGTCAAACACTGCGTCAAAGAATTGTCTAATTAATTAAGTATCCTTCGGTTGTAATAATGTTTATAAAACATGAAATAAATTTTATTCGTTTATCTATGGATATATCAAAAACTAATTTTGATTTATTCAATCTTCAAGCTTGACTCGTCAAATAATTGTCCCCAAGAAGTAACTCAATCGGCTGGGACCACGCCTAATGAAGCGGAGGTCACTAGTTCGAATCCATCTTCCCCTTCTTGTGCAGATATGTCAAAAAAAAAAAAAAAAAAAAAGACTCCTCAAATAATAGAGCTTTAAATTTGAGTGTGAATTAGCTTAGCATGTTCTATATGCTAAGTTAAGGTGCATTAAATTAAGGTGGAGGATGTGAGTAATAGGATACAAATTAAGGTGCATTAAATTGACAGATGTAGAGTCGTGCTAGAATAGTCATAACATTTTATTCTATATTTGTTCAGGATTACAATTTTAATAATTACAAACTTATCTGTTTATAAATTTCCATTGTTCTCTTTATATTCGTTTTCAAGTCTTATTCAAATTGTAGTTCAATAATTAATGCTAGGGTTTCTTCTCCTAGCAGAGAGTGCCGCCTAGAGGAGGAGAACTTTTGTTCTCCTCCTCCTCCCCTCTTCCTCCCTAGTTTTTCTTCCCCTTCCCTCCTCCCCTCTTTGCTCCCGTTCTTTTTTCCCTTTTGCTTGTCTTTGTTTTCTGCTTGTTTGTATGTTTTTGGCACACTTTGTGGTGTCATTCTTGCGGGATTCACTCAAACTACCCCCAATTCTTTGAGTGTGCCGCTGATCTCCTCCGCGCCGCTTTGTCATCCACCGTCCACTGCCGGGTCTGTTATCGAGCCCCCCCACCACGTTTCACAGGCCCTATTTGCTTCCAACGCCATCTTCTATTTCCAGCAAGCCGCCGTCATCTGCCTAGTGTGCTCCTATTTTTTGGCTTTATAATTTTTTTTGCTTTCATTTTCCCTGTATTTTTCGGTTTCTGTTGTTTTTTCCGCTGTTATTTGTTCCTTATTTTAGATTTCTTGTTGTTTTGTTGCTTGTAATAAGGCTATGTTATCTTGTTGATCCATGAGGCATTTGTTTAAGGTCCAAACCCTTGAGTTGTAGATGAGATCTATATTTTGGCTTTCGGGTCGAAGAGAAAGTGTTTTGGCATGGGAGTTTTCTACTCTCAGGTCGAGGAATAAGAGCTACCTATGCATTAGAATGAGTCTGTCTAGAGCAGATATGTTGTTATATCTAAAGATTAGTCATGAGTTAGCGGATCTTGTTTGAGATTGGAATGGTTGTATCTTTGACGTCATCTTCAACATTTGTAACTTCGTAGCTTCGGCTATGATTGCTTTAGAGCTTTTTGTTCTGTATTGTAAGAGCTTTATGCTCGTATTATCTTTGAATGAATGTGACTGAAATGTTTTCCTCTTAAAAAAAAAAAGGATTACAATTTTAATGTATTCAATAGGATCCATAATTTCTAACCATAATTATAATATTTGACTTCAATGGCTTATCTTACCTACACCACATATGCTCTCTCTCTCTCTCTCTCTCTCTCTCTCTCTATATATATATATATATATATGAGAAAAACATAAAAAAAGCCTCCCAAACTACCAGTCGTTTGCAATATAGCCCACCAATGTTCAAAAGATACTAAATTAGCTCCCCAAACTATCAAATTGTATAAAAAGGCCACTTATTATTATTATTTTTTTTATATTCTTATAATACCCCTATTATTTTAACAAATAAAATAATAAAATAATTGTAAAAAAAAAAAAAAATTTGAAAAAAATACACGAAAACCAATGCGCAAATAAAAAAATAAAAAAAAGTTTTTTGAAATAAATAATAAATAATTAGTCACTGTAGTTGATATAAATTACAAATTGCTTCATGTTGTATTAAATTAAAATCAAAGGTACGACAATTTAAAAAAAATACAAGAAAATCAATGGGTGAATAAAAAAAAAAAAAAAAAGAAACTTTTTTGGAATAAATAATAAATAATTAGTCATTGTAGTTGGCTTAAATTACAAATTACTTCATGTTGTATTAAAGTAAAATCAAAGGTACAGAATTTGACTTCAGGACTATATTTTTTTTTTTTTTTTGGAATATCTTAAGAACCATACATTTGATTTTACTTTGATAGGACATAAAACAATTTGTAATTTAGGCTAACTACAGTGATTAATTATTTATTATTTATTCAAAAAAAAAAACATTCTTTTTTTGTTTTGTTTTTATTCGCCCATTGGTTTTCTTATATTTTTAAAAAATTGTTTGGTTTTTATTTTTACAATTATTTTATTATTTTATTTGTTAAAAGAATAGGGGTATTATAGGAATATAAAAAAATAAGTGGCATTTTTGATACAATTTGGTAGTTTGAGAGGCTACTTTAGTACATTTTGAACATTGTGTAGCTATATTGCAAACGGCTAGTAATTTGAGGGGCTTTTTTATATTTTTCTCTATATAAATAAGACTTCTTATAAAACAAGAAAATCAAAGCAATAGAACCGACCAGTATGGCGGTATGACAATTGATAAAAATAAACAACTGAAAATTAAAACAGTTGATAGAAATAGATAACAGATAATCGTTAGAGATTATACAGATAAAAACCTAAGCTTGAGTAAGCGTCAAGACTTACTGAAGTAAGGATAAGAAGAAGGAGAAGAAGAAGAATGGCTGGAGGATAGAGTGTCTCAAGGAACCTCTCAAAAAAAAACCTCTGCCTTACAATGGGGGAGGGGAGCCCGTTATATAGGCTTAAGAAAAGTAAAAACAGTAAATTACAATCATGAGCCGCGTTCATGCGGTCAAAAGCAAACAGTAAAAAGTAAACAGTCATGGCACGTCTGGCGCCAGTTTGAACAGTGAAAGCATCAATTAGAAACAGTAGATTGTCGGCACTGTAGTGTCGGCGGACAAATCTTGAACAGTGAGTGAACAGTGCATCTGAACAGTAATCCTGCGCGTGTCGTCCGGACAAGAACAGTAAAAGTGAACAGTGATTTTGCACAGTAACTCCAAGTATAAATGATCAGTGATCCGTCTGAGATCAAGGAGGACCAAATAATCCGAAACCAGCCGTCCGGGCTAGTTCTGTAGAACTGAACTATACTGGCCGTCATGAAGCCAGTCTTCAGGAGAAAACCTGAGAAAACTAGCCGTTTGTGGGGCTAGATAAAGCTGAACTTTGAGGACCATTAGGGGCCCAATTCTTCACATGTCTTCAGCCCCTGGGTAGGGGTAGTAGTCTTGTGAGTCTTCAAAATATGGTGGAACCTGGATGGGCTTCTCAGCAGATGGTTTGGACGTCTCGTCTTCATCATCTTCTAAAGTATCCAGGGCAGCAAGCAAGGCTTCAATCATTTCTTTCTTCTTGGAAGAATTCTTCTTTGAAGAGCTTGAAGAAGCCGAATGGGGGGAAGCAGGGGAACTTTCTTTTTCTCGTTTTGGAGATGAGAAAGCACTGGGAGGAATCAACAAATTAGACAGGGCAGACGCCTTTGGGGCAGGAAGGGCCTTGGGAGCGCGAGCCATGTTTTTAACCTCAAGGACAATGGAATCATTTTGTGAGTATTTATCCCACCATTTGATATACCAATGCCTTTGGATTTTGTCTTCCGAGAGGTGGTATTGCCATCTCAGAATCCAAGGAATCTTGAATTTTTTAACAAAATGAAGCACAGTTGGAAACTTTGCTCCATAGGAATCAACCTTGTAATGGCCTTTGAAAATTTGAAAGGCATCAACAAGTTGGAGGGGGAGAATATCAGGGAGACAACCAAATTGGTTCCACCACCTGGAGAACCAGAGAGGGAGAATACCAGAAAATTCTTTATCAAAACTGACAAACCAAGAATGTTCAAATTTCGAGGTTTGATGAAGCAAGAATTTGAAAAAGGCATCCACGTAATCATAATAATTACAGGGGATGTTAAACCCGTTCAGGGACCTGGAATCAGAAGGGTGATTACCCCATTCTTTTTCCGAAATAATTCTCTTGAAATAAACACTGTGGTAAATTGTTTTCTGGAGGTTAATCTTATCAGGGATGACCTTGAAGAAAACAGAACCTGTTTGTTTCAGGATAGCAGAATAATAAGCCAAATTTTTCGAAGGATGTTCAGGAATCCAATGAAAGTTTGGAGGAAAATAGGAGACGGCAATATCTCCGGGGGTAAGGGAAGGGGAAACCCGATTTAACTCAACAAAAAATAAATTTTGGGAGTAGGGGAGGGTCATGTATTTTGACGACGTCCGGTCGTACTTGACAGGGGGTTTCTGGGAAGGATCCGCAAAGGGATCATAGGGGGCAGCAAGAGTGCTGGAATATGAAACCTGGGAACCAGGACAAAAAGGGGTGAATCTGTTGGTTAGGGCAACAGATGAAAATGGCAATGGGAACAATGGAAGACTCTGACTTGATGGTCAGAGCCTTGGAAGTAACTTTCTCTTTATCTTTTTTGCCTGCCATGGTGGCACTGCAAAATTTCAAAAGGAAAGAAATGAGGAATAAAGATGCAAAAATCTTTAAAATATCACAAAATAATTTTAAAATTATTTTGATGCAAAGTAAAACAGTTATAATAATATGCGCCATGTGCTGGGTGCAGGTATGAACAGTAGGTAAAACACGACCGTCAGGGGGAGTGTTTAAACAAGATAAAGTCCTAATGGGAGTAGGGTACTCATCAGACTCTAGTCCTGAAAACCTATTAATCAACCTATTAATATCAATCTCAAATTTGGAAACGAACTCGAACTGAATTTTAGTACCAAATTTGACAGTAGAAACACCAACCTCATCAACAGAAAATGGATAAAGCAAAGAAAGAAAAGGCATGCCAAGAATAACTTTTTCTTTCATGTTTTTGACAAGAACAGCAGAAGTATGAAAGCGAACATCCTTTTGAAAAATATGAATGTTACCGAGCTCATACTTGATATGCAACTTGTTTCCACTAGCAGAATTTAATCTTTGAGTGGAAGGTTCAAAATATTTTTTGGGAACAAAATCTTCTTGAATGCAATTCAAGTCAGAACCAGAATCAATTAAAGCAATAGCATCAAAAGCATATTCATCAGAAATACGGATATGAATTTTTGAATACCATTTAGGAGGAACAACTTTAGAAATCATACTGACAACCTTAACCTCATCAGAAAAAGGTTTATGGGTGGATTCAGCCTCATCATCATGCTCAGAAATTTTTGTGTCTTCGTTACTGGAAGCACTTTCTGGAAAACATTTGTTAAGATTTAACAGCAGAAGCTGTTGTTGTAAATCTTTGTTTTCAGTTTTCACAGCTTGCAGGTCAGTCTGCAATTTCACAATATCTTTCTTGATGTTACTGATCTCATGCTGCAACTCTGAGACCGTAAGCACTTTGTTTTTCGGGTTTGAAAAACGTTTCAAAGTGTCTTCAAGAGAGATTTTGGAAGTAGCTGGTTTTTCAAAATCTTTTAACATGAGTTTCTTAAGTTTTTTAAGATACTCTTCTTTTAACTCAGGATTATCAATTTTTGAAATCAAAGTTAAAAGCAAATCTTCTTGTTCTTCTGATTTAGACATCATTGAACAAGTTTTTGTGTTGCAGCAAGAACCGTTACAGTTCTCAAATTTATAACAATTTTCATAAACAGAAGAATCAGAATGATAATCAGAATCCGAAGAGGATGGAAGATCATCATTAGAAGAATAATCAGAAAACCCATTGTTTTGGAAAATTCTGAAAATCTTTTGCTTTTCATCGTCCTTGATGTTTAAAGCATTAATCTCTTGTTTAATCTTTTTGGGAGGTTTAGGGCACTTGTCAGCATAGTGTCCTGCTTCTCCACAATTGAAACATTTATCTTTTGAAAAATATTTTTCAAATTTAGAGCTTTTACTCCGTTTGGGAGGTTTAGAAAATTTAGGTTTGTTAAATTTTCTTATCTTAGCTCTGTTGTAATATGGAGGGGAAGATTTCGCAAAATCTTTTCTTGTTTTCTTCTTATGCTTCTTTGAAGGAGCAATAGGAGGCAAACCGAATTGTTCGCAGAAATTTCCCATTTCATATTTAGCTTTCTTGGCGTTCTTAAGCTGCTGTCGGATCATTTTTTGATCGATGCACATCTTAATACCAAGTTTTTTCACTGTGGAGAATAAATCTCCATAGGTTAATCTTTCAAAATCAATAAGACCAGTGTCAGTACTGATCAATTCATCTTTAACCTTGTGAGCAAATAATGAGGGCAATCCATCAATAAACTTTTCTTTCCAATAAGGTTTTTGGCTATCAGACCTCATCATAACACGGGAAAGAAAAACATCTTGATACCATCTATAATCAGACATAGTAGGGCATCGAAGATTGTTCAAATAATCAGAAATACGAGAAGTAATGTTGGAAGGAGTTCCAACAAAATTCTTGATAATTGTATAAATCAAGGTGTTAACACCATCAGGTTCACCCATGCCAACGTCCTCATTGAAAATGGGTATACCTTCTTCATCACATTTTACTGCTTTCCTGATTTGGTTTCTTCTGTCCTCAGTGAGATAATTATCCCACCAATTCCGAAGGGTACCAGAAAAACCAGTAGCAAGTAAATCCACAATATCAGTTTGACTTTTACTGTGGTTTGAGATGTAGGCATTAGCAACCATGGCCATGTGATTCATCTTGTTGAGCAGTTCTTGCTCAGATAAACCATCAATGTTCCATTCATACAGCTTATCAGCAGAAACAGAAAATTGAGTTTGCAAAAACCTCTCCTCAAATTGTAAATCAGGAGGGGTAGGTTTTGGATAAAAATTCTTTGTCTGATTGAAAGTTCTAGATCCGTCAAAGATCCTTTGGAGTTTTGGCTCCATTTCAATCTTGCCAAAGTTTTGTTCAAGAACTTTGATGTCAGAATCTGTGGAATCAGCAGAGGATTCAGAATCAGTGGAAAAAGCTTTTTCCATGGCAAAATTCTGACCAGAGGTACTGGCACGAGTCGTTTTTAACTCGGTCAGTTCAGCAAGCAATTTGTTCACTTTCTCAGTGTTCTTCTGAGAAGTGGTCTTTAAACCAGGAGATTTCTTTAAATCAGGGAGAGAAATCAATGGTTTTTCAATCTTTGGGGGAACAGGGGAAAACTTTAAATCAGAGGAAGAAGAGGGAAGTTTATCTTCAATCCGATCTAACTGTTGACCTATGATATGAATGGATTCGGAAATAAAATTGTTTTGCTCGATGATTCTCCTATCGTTCGTGATAGGGTCCTTATCATGAGTTTTGAAAGGGGAACACTTGATAACCATGTTGTTGACATTAAGAAGAGTGGTCTCAGTAGGAGGATGGGAAGATCTGATTTCAGATTTATCCTCTCTGACAAACTTCTTTTTGACAACGTTCAAATCATTTTCGTCCGGAAAATGTTTTTGGAGAAAATCAAAAAACAAAATGTGAGTCTGGGACTCGATCATAGCTTCGGCCCATTGGACCTTGATACGATCTCGTTCCTTTTGGGAATATTTGGCACGGTAAGAATGCCGCAACTCACGATTTTCTTTTGAAGAAAAATCTTTGTTCAAAGCTTTCCAATCAATGACAGAGAAGAAATCTTTGATGTGGGCAGTGATAACATTACACTGATGGGGAAAATCAGAAGGAATAGGAGCAACAAAATCAGAAGCAGAGGGAGAAAGAGATCCACGATCGTCATCCGTCAGTGGATGATTTTTCGTAGAATAAAAAGCAGATGAAACTTGGGAATCGGTGGAAATTCCTTTGAGTTTCAAACCAGGACTAACTGTGGGATGAAGATGAGGAGAATCGTTAAGGGATTCGTCGACATCTTTATCTCTACGACGGAGTCCTTCTGAGGTTGTTGAACCCGCAAAAGAATTCCTTCGTTCGTTAATCAACAGGGGACGTTCAATTCTGTTTGAATATCCCAAATCAGCAAAATTGATTTTAACAGATCCATCCATGTATTGTTGGATGTAATCAAGATTAGAGGCATCGTTAACTACTCGAGAAGGTTTTGCAACATTCTCCAAAAGCCACTCGTTGGGGAGTTCAATCTCCGACCACCGAATCATTTTTGGAGTTTTAATATGAGCATTCTGAGTAGAGCTCTGAATCAACAGAGTCGATTCGCCAGTTTTCTTAATCACAGCACGTGGATCAAGATTTGTTTTCATCAACTTGTAATAAATACGGTAGATGATAGCAACAGGATGGCTACCTTCTTCCATATTATAACCAGAATTCTTGAACAAAACTTTGGTAAGATTGAAATGGAATTTAACCTCCAAAAGATCTTTAACGGATCTCTCAATCCTACGAAAGATTTTGAGCATGCTCTTCTTAATAAAATCAACTATAAATGTATTAGCACTTGTTCTGTTCTGACTAATCAAGAAGAACAAAGCAATACTAAAACATCTCCTGAGAAAACTTTGGAAAAATTTTCAAAACAAAAATCCAAAGCAGTTACAGTCTCAGACTTGAAATACGAGATTCGTAATATCAGGAATGAAATGGTTGATTTAAAAAAGAATAAGCAACTCCCCATCTCTGTTTCCGACAAAACTCATTTTGTCAATTTAATCAACAAAGTTGTTCCCCCCAAATGGCATTCTAACGTGCATATCATTGTTTCTCCTGATTTTTCCCTTGATGTTGTGGCTTTGATTGATTCTGGTGCTGATTTAAATTGCATCCAAGAAGGTTTAATCCCCAGCAAATATTTTGAAAAATCCACAGAACGGCTGCATTCAGCCAGTGGAGAAAAGTTAAACATCAAGTATGAATTAAACAATGTTCATGTTTGTCAGAACAATGTTTGCTTTCATATCCCTGCTGTTTTGGTTAAAAACATGACTGACAAAGTCATTCTTGGTTTACCTTTCATTGCCATGCTTTACCCCATAACAATTGATGACACAGGTGTCTCAACTGTTAAGATGGGATTTGAAGTTAAATTTCCTTTTGCTACTAAATCTGAAATTGATAACGGTTGTTTAAATTTAGTTTCTGCTAAGCATAAACAACTCAATTTCCTCAAACAAGAATTAAGGTATAAAAAGATTGCTGAACAACTCTCGGACGAGCTTTTGCAATCAAAAATTTCTGTTTTCAATACCTTGATTGTTGATTCTGTTTGTTCTGATTTTCCTAATGCTTTTTGGCATAGGAAAAAACATATTGTTTCTTTGCCTTATGTTAAAGATTTCTCTGAAAACAAAATTCCAACTAAAGCTAGGCCTATTCAAATGAATGCTGAAACTTTAGAATTTTGTCAAAAAGAAATTGCTGATTTGCTTACTAAGGGTATTATTCGAAAGAGTAAGTCTCCTTGGTCTTGTGCTGCTTTTTATGTCATGAAAAATGCTGAGTTAGAAAGAGGTGCTCCAAGGTTAGTCATTAACTACAAGCCCCTCAACGATGTTTTAGAGTGGATTAGGTATCCTATCCCCAATAGGAAGGATCTGGTCAGCCGTCTGAACGACGCTGTTGTCTTCTCTAAGTTTGATTTAAAGTCAGGTTTTTGGCAAGTCCAGATTAAGGATAGTGATAGGTACAAAACGGCCTTTACTACCCCTTTTGGTCATTATGAGTGGAATGTCATGCCTTTTGGTTTGAAAAATGCCCCGAGTGAGTTCCAGAATATCATGAACGATATTTTCAACCCATTCAGCCATTTCACCATTGTTTATATTGATGATGTCCTTGTTTTCTCAAAGTCCATCGATGAACACTGGAAACATTTGAAATCGTTTCTAGAAACCATTCGATACAACGGGCTTGTTGTTTCTGCCAAAAAGATCAAACTCTTCCAAGATAAAATCAGATTTCTTGGGTTTGATATTTCTAAAGGTCAGATTCGTCCTATTGACAGGGCGATTCAATTTGCTGATAAATTCCCGATGTCATCACTGAGAAATCACAGCTTCAAAGATTTCTTGGTTCTCTGAATTATATTGCTGATTTCTACAAGGATTTGCGAAAACATTGTAAACCTTTATTTGAAAGGTTGCAAGGCAATCCTCCCCCTTGGACTGATATCCATACCTCTCTTGTCAAAGAAATCAAACTCCATGTCAAGACCCTCCCATGTCTAGGCATCCCTTCTGATAATTCTTTCAAGATTGTTGATACTGACGCCTCCGATATTGGCTTTGGAGGTATCCTGAAACAAGTTGTTTCATCAGAATCCAACCCAGAACCTTCTGAACAAATTGTTCGATTCCATTCTGGTTCTTGGAATTCTGCGCAGATTAATTATAGTACTATTAAGAAAGAAATACTTTCTGTTGTTTTGTGCATTACCAAATTTCAGTCTGATTTGCTCAATCAAAAATTTCTTTTGCGAATCGATTGTAAATCTGCCAAATATATTTTGAAAAAAGATGTTGAAAATATTGCATCAAAACAGATTTTTGCCAGATGGCAAGCTATTTTGAGTGTTTTTGATTTTGATATTGAATACATCAAAGGCTCAAACAATTCAATACCTGATTTTCTTACCCGTGAATTCTTGCAGTGCCACAATGGCCAGCAACAAGGGAAAGGAAAAGGTTAACTCTGTTTTGAAGCCTTGCCCCTCCATCCCACTTGACATGATTCCCCTTGACTTTCTTGGAGAACCTGTAACCCATACTTCGACAGTTTTTGGGAAATCCCCACTTATTGTCCAGTCAGATTCTTCTGCTTTTCATGGTTATATTCCCCTTGCTTCAGTTTCCCAGACGGAATCTAGCTCCCAACCAGGTTCTCAGACGGAACCAAATTCTAACCCAATTGTTTTGTCTTTCCCCTGGGTTACCCTACCATTCTCCCAATATTTGTTTTCGACCCAAGATCTCTCCAGGACTCCTGGACAGTTAGCCTTCAATTATTTCCCGGCTCATTTCCATTGGATTCCTGAGCATCCTTTGAAG
>NC_081542.1:40293191-40298394 GCF_901000735.1 Corylus avellana | reverse complement strand
ATTAGAGGCATCGTTGACTACTCGAGAAGGTTTTGCAACATTCTCCAAAAGCCACTCGTTGGGGAGTTCAATCTCAGCCCACCGAATCATTTTTGGAGTTTTAATATGAGCATTCTGAGTAGAGCTCTGAATCAACAGAGTCGATTCGCCAGTTTTCTTAATCACAGCACGTGGATCAAGATTTGTTTTCATCAACTTGTAATAAATACGGTAGATGATAGCAACAGGATGGCTACCTTCTTCCATATTATAACCAGAATTCTTGAACAAAACTTTGGTAAGATTGAAATGGAATTTAACCTCCAAAAGATCTTTAACGGATCTCTCAATCCTACGAAAGATTTTGAGCATGCTCTTCTTAATAAAATCAACTATAAATGTATTAGCACTTGTTCTGTTCTGACTAATCAAGAAGAACAAAGCAATACTAAAACATCTCCTGAGAAAACTTTGGAAAAATTTTCAAAACAAAAATCCAAAGCAGTTACAGTCTCAGACTTGAAATACGAGATTCGTAATATCAGGAATGAAATGGTTGATTTAAAAAAGAATAAGCAACTCCCCATCTCTGTTTCCGACAAAACTCATTTTGTCAATTTAATCAACAAAGTTGTTCCCCCCAAATGGCATTCTAACGTGCATATCATTGTTTCTCCTGATTTTTCCCTTGATGTTGTGGCTTTGATTGATTCTGGTGCTGATTTAAATTGCATCCAAGAAGGTTTAATCCCCAGCAAATATTTTGAAAAATCCACAGAACGGCTGCATTCAGCCAGTGGAGAAAAGTTAAACATCAAGTATGAATTAAACAATGTTCATGTTTGTCAGAACAATGTTTGCTTTCATATCCCTGCTGTTTTGGTTAAAAACATGACTGACAAAGTCATTCTTGGTTTACCTTTCATTGCCATGCTTTACCCCATAACAATTGATGACACAGGTGTCTCAACTGTTAAGATGGGATTTGAAGTTAAATTTCCTTTTGCTACTAAATCTGAAATTGATAACGGTTGTTTAAATTTAGTTTCTGCTAAGCATAAACAACTCAATTTCCTCAAACAAGAATTAAGGTATAAAAAGATTGCTGAACAACTCTCGGACGAGCTTTTGCAATCAAAAATTTCTGTTTTCAATACCTTGATTGTTGATTCTGTTTGTTCTGATTTTCCTAATGCTTTTTGGCATAGGAAAAAGCATATTGTTTCTTTGCCTTATGTTAAAGATTTCTCTGAAAACAAAATTCCTACTAAAGCTAGGCCTATTCAAATGAATGCTGAAACTTTAGAATTTTGTCAAAAAGAAATTGCTGATTTGCTTACTAAGGGTATTATTCGAAAGAGTAAGTCTCCTTGGTCTTGTGCTGCTTTTTATGTCATGAAAAATGCTGAGTTAGAAAGAGGTGCTCCAAGGTTAGTCATTAACTACAAGCCCCTCAACGATGTTTTACAGTGGATTAGGTATCCTATCCCCAATAGGAAGGATCTGGTCAGCCGTCTGAACGACGCTGTTGTCTTCTCTAAGTTTGATTTAAAGTCAGGTTTTTGGCAAGTCCAGATTAAGGATAGTGATAGGTACAAAACGGCCTTTACTACCCCTTTTGGTCATTATGAGTGGAATGTCATGCCTTTTGGTTTGAAAAATGCCCCGAGTGAGTTCCAGAATATCATGAACGATATCTTCAACCCATTCAGCCATTTCACCATTGTTTATATTGATGATGTCCTTGTTTTCTCAAAGTCCATCGATGAACACTGGAAACATTTGAAATCGTTTCTAGAAACCATTCGATACAACGGACTTGTTGTTTCTGCCAAAAAGATCAAACTCTTCCAAGATAAAGTCAGATTTCTTGGGTTTGATATTTCTAAAGGTCAGATTCGTCCTATTGACAGGGCGATTCAGTTTGCTGATAAATTTCCCGATGTCATCACTGAGAAATCCCAGCTTCAAAGGTTTCTTGGTTCTTTAAATTATATTGCTGATTTTTACAAGGATTTGCGTAAACATTGTAAACCTTTATTTGAAAGGTTGCAAGGCAATCCTCCCCCTTGGACTGATACCCATACCTCTCTTGTCAAAGAAATCAAACTCCATGTCAAGACTCTTCCATGTCTAGGCATCCCTTCTGATAATTCTTTCAAGATTGTAGATACTGACGCCTCCGATATTGGCTTTGGAGGTATCCTGAAACAAGTTGTTTCATCAGAATCTAACCCAGAACCTTCTGAACAAATTGTTCGATTCCATTCTGGTTCTTGGAATTCTGCGCAGATTAATTATAGTACTATTAAGAAAGAAATACTTTCTGTTGTTTTGTGCATTACCAAATTTCAATCTGATTTGCTCAATCAAAAATTTCTTTTGCGAATCGATTGTAAATCTGCCAAGTATATTTTGAAAAAAGATGTTGAAAATATTGCATCAAAACAGATTTTTGCCAGATGGCAAGCTATTTTGAGTGTTTTTGATTTTGATATTGAATACATCAAAGGCTCAAACAATTCAATACCTGATTTTCTTACCCGTGAATTCTTGCAGTGCCACAATGGCCAGCAACAAGGGAAAGGAAAAGGTTAACTCTGTTTTGAAGCCTTGCCCCTCCATCCCACTTGACATGATTCCCCTTGACTTTCTTGGAGAACCTGTAACCCATACTTCGACAGTTTTTGGGAAATCCCCACTTATTGTCCAGTCAGATTCTTCTGCTTTTCATGGTTATATTCCCCTTGCTTCAGTTTCCCAGACGGAATCTAGCTCCCAACCAGGTTCTCAGACGGAACCAAATTCTAACCCAATTGTTTTGTCTTTCCCCTGGGTTACCCTACCATTCTCCCAATATTTGTTTTCGACCCAAGATCTCTCCAGGACTCCTGGACAGTTAGCCTTCAATTATTTCCCGGCTCATTTCCATTGGATTCCTGAGCATCCTTTGAAGGATTTATCATTTTTCACTGATATTCTGATCAAAACCAAGTCCATCAAATTTAGGAATATTCCCAAAAAAGATAACCCTTTAACGGCTATCGGGACTGTTGCCTATATTGTTAAATTCATCTCTGTGGAAGAGTGGGGTTCTCACCCATCTCAGCTTCTTCCATCTTCTAATTCCCCAGTTTGCTTCTCATATTATGACTATGTCAATGCCTGGTTTCGCTTCATGCTTTACCAGAATTCCGAATCCAAACACTTTTGGTTCATAACTTTCATTGAAGATTTCGATTGCCAGCTTCCCTCTTGGTTCAAACATTGGTGGGATTATTTTGGCCTAACAATTGAAGTTCTTCCCGGTCCTCTTGTTTATGCTTTCCACCTTTTCTCTTCCCATGTTGGCTGTAAAGGCTTTATTGCTCATTACAACCCTATTTTTTCTCCCATGCTTTATTTTGCCAGAGAATTCAGAATCCCTTGGTTTCTCAAATGGAAATATACCAGAAATCAAGAGAAAATTGAAAGGCGATGGTTTATGTGCAAAACTTGGACAATGTCTCCAAAAATTGGTCCCATTGTTTAAAAAGTTGAGCTTATGACCAGCAGATATGATGCCTTTGTTCCATTTTCTGCACCTACTCCTCCTGTCCCCAAATATTGTTCAAAAAAGAAGCAATGGATTCAAAACTATCTTGATTCTATTGGTCCTCCTGACAATGAAGAATAATTCGGGGTTGAAGACATGAGAAGAATTGGACCCTTAACGGTCCTCAAAGTTCAGTTTTATCTAGCCCCACAAACGGCCAGTATAGTTCAGTTCGACAGAACTAGCCCGGACGGCTGGTTTCGGATTATTTGGTTCTCCTTGATCTCAGACGGATCACTGTTCATTTATACTTGGAGTTACTGTGCAAAATCACTGTTCACTTTTACTGTTCATGTCCGGACGACACGCGCAGGATTACTGTTCAGATGCACTGTTCACTCACTGTCCAAGATTTGTCAGCCGACACTACAGTGCCGACAATCTACTGTTCCAGATTGATGCTTTCACTGTTCAGACTGGCGCCAGACGTGCCTTTACTGTTTACTTTTTACTGTTTACCTTTGACCGCATGGACGCGGCTAATGATTGTAATTTACTGTTTCTACTTTTCTGAAGCCTATATAACGGGCTCCCCTCCCCCATTGTAAGGCAGAGGTTTTTTTTGAGAGGTTCCTTGAGACACTCTATCCTCCAGCCATTCTTCTTCTTCTCCTTCTTCTTATCCTTACTTCAGTAAGTCTTGACGCTTACTCAAGCTTAGGTTTTTATCTGTATAATCTCTAACGATTATCTGTTATCTATTTCTATCAACTGTTTTAATTTTCAGTTGTTTATTTTTATCAATTGTCATACCGCCATACTGGTCGGTTCTATTGCTTTGATTTTCAACTGCTTATGTTCTGCATCTATTATCACCTATCCCTCATCCCCTGCATCTATATGCATACTGATCATCACCGGACGTGGTTAACTATGAACATTCCCAAGAAGAAAAATCAACTGTTTTAATTTTCAGTTGTTTATTTTTATCAATTGTCATACCGCCATACTGGTCGGTTCTATTGCTTTGATTTTCAACTGCTTATGTTCTGCATCTATTATCACCTATCCCTCATCCCCGGCATCTATATGCATACTGCGCTTCCACCCCCCCCCCTCCTTGGTATCAGAGCCGTGAGTGTTGTCGGTCTCTTTGCTGCCTTGATTATACATCTTCTCTCTTTCTCCCCCCCTGAGTGCATAGTCTTTGCCTCCTCCTTTTTATTTACCCCCTGTTAACCTTTCTCTGTGTCGAGATCCTAGGTTGTTAGACGGTAGTCTGCCACCCCGTCACTTTTGTTGGAACGATAGTCCACCACCCCGTCACCTCTGTTGTAAGGAACGGTAGTTCGCCACCCCGTCACTACAGTGTTGAGGTATCTGTAAGTCCCGCTTAAGCCTGGAGTTGGCGTCAGGGCGTGAAGAAGAGCTGTGGGTTAGGCCAAGGGTATGTGCGAATAGTTCTGGTTTCAGCTTAGGGCTAGGCCAAGGGTATGTGTGGATAGTTTCACCAAAGGGCTAGGCCAAGGGTATGTGCAGATAGTCTAGTGTCTTAGGAAGAAGCCTTTATTCAGAGACTGTTTACACAGTGAGTGAGTACCTAGGATGAGATCCTTTAAGACTTCACCCAGTGAGTGATTATGAGTCTAGTTTGTGTGTCATAATGTGGAGATCTACATCTTCTGTTAG
>NC_081542.1:40287395-40293091 GCF_901000735.1 Corylus avellana | reverse complement strand
AACTATCAAATTGTATAAAAAGGCCACTTATTATTATTATTTTTTTTATATTCTTATAATACCCCTATTATTTTAACAAATAAAATAATAAAATAATTGTAAAAAAAAAAAAAAATTTGAAAAAAATACACGAAAACCAATGCGCAAATAAAAAAATAAAAAAAAGTTTTTTGAAATAAATAATAAATAATTAGTCACTGTAGTTGATATAAATTACAAATTGCTTCATGTTGTATTAAATTAAAATCAAAGGTACGACAATTTAAAAAAAATACAAGAAAATCAATGGGTGAATAAAAAAAAAAAAAAAAAGAAACTTTTTTGGAATAAATAATAAATAATTAGTCATTGTAGTTGGCTTAAATTACAAATTACTTCATGTTGTATTAAAGTAAAATCAAAGGTACAGAATTTGACTTCAGGACTATATTTTTTTTTTTTTTTTGGAATATCTTAAGAACCATACATTTGATTTTACTTTGATAGGACATAAAACAATTTGTAATTTAGGCTAACTACAGTGATTAATTATTTATTATTTATTCAAAAAAAAAAACATTCTTTTTTTGTTTTGTTTTTATTCGCCCATTGGTTTTCTTATATTTTTAAAAAATTGTTTGGTTTTTATTTTTACAATTATTTTATTATTTTATTTGTTAAAAGAATAGGGGTATTATAGGAATATAAAAAAATAAGTGGCATTTTTGATACAATTTGGTAGTTTGAGAGGCTACTTTAGTACATTTTGAACATTGTGTAGCTATATTGCAAACGGCTAGTAATTTGAGGGGCTTTTTTATATTTTTCTCTATATAAATAAGACTTCTTATAAAACAATATATATATATATATATATATATATATATATATATATCAAATCAATATAACAAACATGTAATCTTATTGGGTATTATAACGATAGATGTAGGACTACCACCAAACCACTATGAATTTTTGTATTATTCTCTCTCAGTACCTTTTTATATTTATAATATGAGAAATGATAATATATCATTTTTAATCTCATTTTTCACCCATTTTTGCGGATGAGTGAATTCACCAGTAATTTTGTAAATAAACAAGTCAATGAGCAAAATATAGTCCTATAGGCTATTCAGAGTGGTGGACATATGTGTCTAACACTGAACTGTCCGTAATTCCCTGTCTCTATTTTCTCTCTTGCTTCCGCTATTATATATTCTCGTATTTTATATTTACCCACAAACTTCAACATGGCCGGTACCGGAGCTTAATCATTATTTCAACAAATACAATAAAAATAGTCATATTTGGTATTATAAGAGTAGAAGTAGGCCTTTAAGGCTGAACTAATACCTCAAATTTTATTTTTCTCTATTTTTTCCTTATTCTCAAAATGATCGCTTTTCGCTCTTTGATATTTTAATTTTTTAATATGGTATTAAAGTCTTTTATGTTGCTTCTTTTAGTGAGTCTAAACATGTTGTTTGCTTGGTACGAGGAATGAGTGTCGGTTACAAAGATATTCTTCTATAGAGGTTGAGTTTCTTGGGTTTGGTTACCGTGAAGTGGTTAATTTTACCTTTAATGAGTTTCTCAAAAGGTTTTCACTTCGTCACTCTTGTATCGAATAATTTACTACTTTTATTATATTTGGTGCTATAATTTTTTATTTGGGATATTTTTTATAAAACGACACATATTCACTCTCCTTTAGGTATTGTTTGGGGCTGGTTGGAAAATTTCATCTTTTAATATATATGTCAAACTATTGATGCTCTTAGCATTGTCTCTTCAAGAATTATATCAACATATATTTAAGTCAAAAAAGTTTTTATCAGATAATAATGGAAAACATCATTCGATCAACATCATAATCATGGAATATATAGTACCTATAATTGCATATACGGATAATACAGACACTACATATACATAACCTATGTGGGACAACACTACATATAATTAATATATATACTGGTTCCTGGTCAACCCTTCAGCTTATACAGAATGAACATTTTAACAGAGCTTGCATAATATGGACATAAAAAATTAATCTGAATCTGAATTATTTCCTATTTCCTATTTCCTACTGTTAGGAGTTCATAGAATTTCAATTTCAGCTGGTGGGGAGGACTCGACAGGCTCCGTTGTTCTTGGACTTTTGATAAGAAAGTATCCTACTAGTCTAATTGCCTTCTTCCAAACACTTCCATCATCTGGAGCTACATTTCCTTCGTATGCATGCTCATGATTCTGACGATTTATTGGTGAGCAATTTAGTGATAGTAGAAAACAAATGGTGGAAGTGACAAAGGATATCAGATAGAGCACCCAAAAGCTTTGGAGGCTCAGGGTTTGAGTGCTGTTGGAAGTTATGTTGGTTGAACACTCGTCCATGGGAGTCAACCATTCGTTTTCCAGTAACTTTAACTTACCATTCTCTGATAGATTCAGAATGGCTTTCGAAAAATCCCTCGCTATTGGAGAGCCTTTCTGGAATGCCTGCATAGAGAGAGAGAGAAAAGAAAATAATTTTATTACTTTCTGCAGAAAAGGAGAAGCGGATTTGGATTATAAAGAAGTTGAAGATTCATGAGTTGCTACTCACAAAGCCCAATCCTCCAAATCTGGTAGTGGGTCTGGTGCCAATGAAGCCATTGCAGTACTTATTGAGGAAAACTTTCTCATATGGGAGCTCAAGAAAGGCAGCAGAGATATTGTTGTTTTCAAATTCTCCTGTGTAATTGTATTCGCTGGCGACGTTCAAGATGTTGAGTGGATTGAACCCAACAATATTCTTCAGGTATGTTCTTACAAATGAATCACCATCGCAACCAACTTTCATGTTGTTCTTCTTTAGCCACTCTACATCGGTTACACGGGGTTGCAGCTGTTGAACTGTGAGCATTGAAGACAGACTAGCGGTGTAGCTTGATTTCAGGACCAACACCACAAAGAGCCATAGTACAATCACCAAACGACTCGGGTTGCTATAGACTTTTTCCCCTGCAATATAAAACCACGTGCTATATTGGTGATTTCAAGTCGCAAGCGAAACAGAAAATGAAATGAGGCTTGCTTTCCTTAAGAATTTATTTGCTCCCATTAATTCTAACAAATTTGTATGCATCGAGTTATAACAAATATTTTCGGAGGATACAAAGAAGTTTAGAAATCTCTTGCAATTAATTTAGTTGCATTTTGAACAAAACAAAACCAAACAAAAGCGCCCAATAGAGTTTTTATTCTAGAAAGAGGAGAGAGAACATGTACTGTAACAGTAAATTACGATCAGATATTAACAGACACTTAATCTTGCTACTAGATTAAAATTATAATTAATGGTTTGTTAGTAACCATTTCTTAATCTCAACCGGTAGATCAAACTCAATTTAATCTTACAGTTGACTTTATTAATAGTCATATAAAATTCAATCGTTGGATCTATTTTAAAAGCATTGTACGATTCAAATCAAACCCCTACACTACAAAAAAATATAGGTTTAATGACGTGGCAACTGTTCATCATTTATTGCCACGTCACTATATGGTAACGTGTAAAAATACAACACATTACCATATTAAAATCATATGGTCACATGTTGAATTAATGCATTACCAAATGGCAATGTGTCATATCAGCACGTTGCCATGTAAATATGATAATATATATAAAATTAATTGCAAGTATACATATTTAAAATATATCAATTATTAAGCTTAATAATTTGCAAGTACATATTATATTTAATACAATTAGGCTTTAATTGTATTATATATATCAATCAATTACTAAGCTTAAGATATATAAAGCTAAATAATTGTAAGTATACATATTTAAAATATATCAAGTACTATTAAGCTTAAGATATAGCTATATCGTCACACACGTGTGTGTCTAGTACTTTGCACTGTACTAGAGCATACACACAAGTGTATATGCCCACTTATTGGTTATTTTAAAGCAATAGTTTATTGTGAGTTGGGACTTAAAAATGATAACTTTGCTATTTACACTCTTTAAAATCTTTCATCTAAAACATTCCCAAACCACACACTCTATATATATATATATATATATTTGATACTTACTATGAGCAAAGAAGAGAGAGGAGAAGGTGAACCAAAGCGCAGTGCTAATCTGGTTCTTCCAAGGGCCATTAAACTCTGGATTGCGTTGACGCTCCAAGAACCAAACCACGAGCATTGTGTATATTAGGATGCCGCCAGTTGCCACCCACATTCCCACCGTGAAGGGCTTCATAAACATCCATGCCGACGCTTTTGGTTTCATTGGAACAATCATAGACAAACCTGACTCCGCAAATGGCATTGTAAAATCAACGTATTGCATTCGGTTGGCTAGCTAGTAAGGTTATGTCGCCGATCACAGCATCATACGACTTCCATTGTGTTTTTTCCCACACGACAAGCAAAATTATCTTTTATCAGAAACAAATAAACAAATTGCAAACACATATATATAAAAGAAAAAAAAAAGTTTAATTAATTTATTGCAAACTCATATAAAAGAACGTTTTAATTTTTGTCAATCGGCTGGAGGCAACGCATTGCCTTCATAAAGCGAAGGTGAAGGTCACTAGTTCGAATTTCTCTTATTTTCGTCCTCTTTTATATATATATATATATAGAGAGAGAGAGAGAAAGAGTGAGAAAAGTCTTGCAAATTCCTTTCATAACCTAATCAATCAATAAATAATGACAATAATGATATGCTAGTGAATAGACAGAGAAAAGTCGTCCAAATTCCTTTCATATGGAAAAGGATCCTCTCCAGTCCATTTTGGACTGGAGGGTATCCAGTTAATGGCCAAAATTTCTTATAAGAAATCTAAGGCCACAAATTGAAACACATGTCCTTGTAATAAAAAAAAATAATAATAAACTATTATTTAAAGTTGAATAAAAATTAAAAATAAAAATAATAAAAGTCATAGGGGTGGCCGACCACCCCATTTTTAACCACCGGGGTGGCCGACCACCCTAGACCGGCCGGTCTAGAGTGGCTGATGCCACCCCGATGGCCCTTGGGGGTGGCCGAGCCACCCGAAGGGTCAAATGGAAAAAACAAAAAAAATTTACAGTGCTGGCCTTGACCATCCCCAAGGCCCTTGGGGTGGTTCGGCCACCTTCCAAGGGTCGGTCTGGGGTGGCCGCAACCATCTTGTGGCCCTTGGGGGTGGTTAGGCCACCCCAAAAGGCAAACCCAAATGAAAAAATTGGGTTTGACTTTGGGGGTGGCCGAACCACACCCAAGGGCAACCGGGGTGGCTTCGGCCACCCTAGTCCGGGTGGTTAAAAATGGGGTGGCCGGTCACCTCAATGGGGTGGTTGGGCCACCTCTATGGATTTTATTATTGTTATTTTTATTTTTTATTAAACTTTAATAATAATTTATTATTATTTTTATTATAAGAACATGTGTTCAATTTGAGGTCCTTACATTTCTTATAAGAAATCTTGACTATTAACTGGATACTCTCCGATCCAAAATGGACTGAAAAGGATCATTTTCCCTTTCATACGGTCTAATATTCAATTAATAAATAATGGGAAAAAAATATAATTTAGCCCCTCAAACTACCAGCCATTTTTATTTTAACCCCTTAATGTTCAAAAAGTAGTGATAAAGTAGCCCTCCAAACTACCAACCAATTGCAATTTGGCCACTCCGTTAGTCATTACCGTCAAAT
>NC_081542.1:40281038-40287295 GCF_901000735.1 Corylus avellana | reverse complement strand
AAAAGACTATAATAGAAAATAAATTAAATAATTTAATTTTTCGATTCTTGCTTCTTTTAATTTTTAAAATAATTGATATTTTAATATGATTTTAGACTATAACTTTAATGTCAAACCATATTTCTGTCATTCAAGGGAGAAAAGAAGTGTCTTTGAGGTTTGGAGTCAAAGATTTGAAATCCAACAACATACACGACTCGCAGCTTTTTGTTGGGCTTGGAATCTAAAGCTTTGTTTTTGTTTTTTTTTTTTTTTTTGCCGTAAGGTGTACTCCAAATAACATGGACTCTCGTGAGAGAACGGCGAGAATTCTATGGTCAGTCGACGTTGAACTGTGTAATGAATTTTTGAGAATCACAACAGAAATGGAAAACAAAAATTAATTTTGGAGCTTTGACTAAGGCTCACCTTGAAGAGAATTGATCAACGGCTTTGAAGTCCTTGAACCCGTGGCTCCAAAATCTTCAAATCCTTCTTTTATTTTCTTTTTTTTCTTCTGTAAAGTGGTTAAATGCTATGTGTTAGAAGAGTTCTGGTACAGCGTGAATAGGGTGTTCTCTGCTTTCCGACCTTTGTTCTTTGCGCTCCAATAACTAGTTAAGAGAACTCGACGCCTAAGTTAACATTTTGGAGAAAAGTATGCTTAAATGCCAAAAATTCAGTCTAAGGTTCATACCTGATATAGGAGCCTATTTATAGACTAAGCCATTGAGCCAAATATGAAATAAATCTTACTTTTATTTAGGCTACTAATATGGGGCTTGGTATGGACGCGCTATCCATGCATGATTTGTCCCGGGCCTTTAACCTGCAAGACAGTTCTTGCGTCTTGGGAGGCATTTGCTCCTAGGACTTGTACTACCAACTAACTTAATTGCCATATTCTTTCAAATTCGACCCGGCCCGTCGAATATGAAGATTGTACGTAATAATATGCAATGAAAATTATTATGAGAATATTAGAGAATTCTAGAAAAATAATTTTATAGAATAATACTTAATAAAAATATGAAGATATATTGTACGTAATAATATGTATTGAAAATTATTTTGAGAATATTAAAAAAGTATATCAAAAAAATATTTTGGGATTTATCAAAATCAGTTATGAATGGTCTTGAGTAAACTTTATTTACCACTTCTGATCTTTCATCACTTTTACAATCATAACCTTAAACTTTAGAAAGTGTTAATTTATAAAGTTTGCAATGTCAGCAGTTCGGCATTAAATCAAAACTCTCTAAAATATTTTAAAGATGTTTACAAAATATGGGGTCTAATGAAATCTGTATTTATTATTGTGGAATAAATTACTAAATATAGATCATGACAGCATGTGACAGAAAAGAGCACTTACTAGAGCATGGCTTGGAATTTTGTGTTTGAATTGGTCAGGTAAAGAAGTCGACTGAAATACCTTAGACTATGTCACCAATTATAAGTACTGCATGTAATAGGAATTGAGTAGATTACTTTCAGAATTTATTCATTGAATTGAGATTGTTGAATCAGTTTTAGTAAAATCAAACTTCTCGAATCTTTGAAATTATTGGTTTGAACGGAAACGCGTGGACATAAGCACTAGCTGTTAAGATTCAAATCAAACTTTTCTTTTGAAACCTTTTTTAGGTTTCTCTTTCGTTGGTTTCCTTTGTGGTGTTAAATCATTGATTATTTTAGAAGGTTAAGCTAATAGGAAGAGATAAATTTAATCACTTAATTAATATTTTAACACTCTCCCTTACGTGTGGGCTCAAACTTCATTTTAATAAGTGAGGTACAACACATAAAATATTTAATTTAAATGAAGGGTAAATGATAGAGTCAAGGTTCGAACTTAAGACCTTTAGCTTTGATACCATGTTAAATCACCGATTATCCCAAAACCTGACCATGTGGAACACATTTGCCACCATAGTGGGTGCATTTAGGGAGGAAATGAGGTATGGCTTCCATGCCCCTCTTCTCTTCTCCTTTTTTGTTTCTATTTTTATTTGTTTTTTGTTTTTTTTTTTTCTTTCATTTGTGTTTTTTTCTTTAAACCACTCATTATATGTCTGTCTGACAATCTTCTAATTAATCAAACAGAGGGGTGCTTCAAGCAGCAAGTTCCTCAACTATTTGAACAAACACAATGAAAAATACTATGCCGACTCCAAAAACTTGTTTATCACAATTTATGCGAAATTAATATTATGAAACAATAAACAATTCAATCATCAAAATATATAAAGCAATAAAAAGGTAAACACATATATTTTGGTTACGAAGAGGAAACCTTAAAAGGGGAGTAAAGATGGAGAGATGATGGGATGTCTCGGCATATTGATTTTGGAACTGAATTAAGCCAACAAAATACTAACAAACTCCCCCTTTGGCAATTCGGTGACAAAACCAATATGCCGAGACATCCCATCATCTCTCCATCTTTACTCCCCCTTTTTGTCATAGAATAACAAAATGTCTTCATGTTTCCTAAAACACTTCACAAGATACATCAAGGCATATGTGGAACATGAATAACACAAGAAAAACTCATGATCACATATAAACGAAAAATGCATGAAGTTTAATGCAGATCATGGAGGCACATCAACACAAATTGCCCTTCAATGTATGACTCATTTATCAACAAGAAACTGGAAAGAAAAAAATACAGGCTTCTCCCCTTCAAAAGTCAAATGAACATATATGATACACACATCAACGACTCATGTATTTCACAATGAATATCCCAAACATGCTCCAATTATGCAAAATATACATGAGACTAGAAATGACAAGAAACTCATATTACTTAACTCAAGCAAAGAAAAAAGTTCAATTCAACCCATGCTTGTTTGTTGTGTGTGTAAGCCATCCAATGAGAAGATTTACCAACTTACAAAATGAGGAGAAAGTTTCACCAATAGAAGGTTTTGACAAGAAAATCAAGTCAAAAGTCAAATCTTATCATACTAGGGCTTAGCCACTCTCATTTAATGCATTCCTCTTTGTAAAACAATGAAATAAATTTGTGTATTTATGTCTTAAAAACGTGAATTTTTCCAACAAATTATTGAAGGAGTTTATAAGTTCATATTCCCCTTGAGAAGTATTCATAGCAAACAAGGAGTCAAAAGATCTCACTCAGGAATTTAATCCAAACAGAGTGAACCTGCTCTGATATTAATTGAAAAACGCTATGCCGACTTCAAAAACTTGTTTATCACAATTTATGCAGAATTAATACTATGAAGCGATAAAGAATTCAATCACCAAAATATATAAAGCAATAAAGAGCCAGATATATATATTTTGGTTAGGAAGATGAAACCTTTTAGAAACCGATCTAAAAGTAAAACCTTTCTAGGACAGCCAAATCCAGGAATCACTATCAAAAGATTATCCAGAGATTACAGACACTAGAAACACTTACAACCCTTTGCAAGACCTTGGTTCTGTAAGATCGATAAGCTTACAACTCGCCTCATTGCTCACAATCTTCTTCAACGTGATTCTCCTTTACCAGACCCTTCCAATAGACTTCTTAACCGTAGATTTATCAAAGGAATCACTCAAACTCTAAGAGATTCAATTTAACGCTCTCCACATATGAACTATATTAGCACAGTGGGGGTTGGATTCTAAGCATTCTATATTAATGTTTGAGCCCGTGAACTGTAGCCTTTGCATTTTAGAACCGAATTATGCTAACAAAAATACTAACACACATTATACCTGTTTTTGATATATAAGGTAATACTTCAGTTTCCATGTCTTGAAATAGTGAGCATGTTATTTGAGTTCATTGGGCTTTTAGATTTTGTTTCAATATCCATGTATTCGGTTCTAATCTTTGCTTGCTTATGCTTTTGACATCAAATTTCTTTGAGTAATGCAACTTAACACACCAATTTCATACCAGCTGACTTGTTGTATTTATTGGTGTGATAAATTGGTGTGAAGAGTACCATTACTTTTTTTCTTTTTTTTTTTCTTTTTTTTTTTTTTTTTATGCATACTTTGATAGTTGTGTTCTCGATGATTATATCTATAGGTGGAAATGATTTTATTTAAATGTTTGTGTGTGTCTACATTTAATGATTTGACTTATTTTGCTGCTCATCTTTCATTTGTGTTCATCAGTGCGAAAATGGGAAATATGAAATTTGAAACTCGTATATGCAGATAGTATAGCAGCTTTTCTTATTGGATGATGTTTCATTTCTCTATCATTTAAGTGTAATTATCTGGAGTATTTTGTGGAAAAGAAAAAATGGTCGGGAAAGTTCCCTTTGTGAAAATACAAACTAAAGGAAGAAAGTTTGTAAAGAGAAGAAGAAGAGAATAAAGGACTACATTTTTATTCAGTGATTTGAATGTTACAAGAGAGAACAATATATAGGCATATGAAGGGAACGCATCCTATATATCATGGCGTGAATCATGGGTTGTGATAGAGAATAATATGCAATCCTATGAAACATAGAGGATTAAATCATAGGATTGTTGCCTTGCTTGGATATGCTTGACTTGATTAGATTTTATCTTCTAACACTTCCCCGCAAACTGATGGTAGGAACTTCCTTCAGTTTGATAAACAAAAACATATAATTGGCCGTTTGTCGATTGAATCTTGCCATAAACTACTGGGGGTGATCAGATCTCGCCACAAAAACACCAAAGGGTGGTCGAATCTCGTCGTAAAATACTGAGGAGCAGTCAGATCTTGATGCGAATTTCCAATTAAGGGGCGGTTGGATCTCGCTGCAAATACCAAGGGGTGGTTGAATCTCCCAACAAAACCAACAATGGATGGTTAGATTTCACTACGATGACCAACGGTTGATGTGTCGGAGTGCGGTAACTGTGGAGAAGGAGCGAGCTTGCAACCTGTGACTCAACAAACATATGTGATGCGGCTAAGGTGCTTGTTAGAGAGACAGCGGAAAAGGAACTAGAACGACGTTATGGATTTATTGCTCTGATACCATGTGAAAATACAGACTAAAGAAAGAAAGTTTGTAAAGAGAAGAAGAAGAAAGGAAAGAAGAAGAGAACAAAGAACTACATTTTGATTCAATGATTTGAATGTTACAAGAGAGAACAATATATAGGCATGCAATGTTTGGTTTCCTTAAGCTTTCTAATTGATCCATGTAGCGAGTGTTAAGTCAATGACTCCCAAACCAGATGGTTTTAGGGCATTAGGTGTAGAGACACCCCTAAGGACCTACTAACTCGAGTCAAAAAAGCTACAAAACCAAACTAACCATGACATTGATCAAATCCAAAATTTTCACCTATTGACGTGAACACTCAATGCATTTGAGGCAAGAGGTCCAGTTACTTAGTGAAAAGCTTATCAATGATCATTTATATATATATATATATATATATATATATATATATATATGCCAAAATGTCATACCTCACAAATTATGTGCTAATATGCTTGTGTGATCAAATCAAACATGTGATTTTTCAACTGTTCTAAGCAAGTAACCAAGCTAAAAAATTCTCTCATCAGATCATGTGTTCAAAATTTTAAGCTCACTGATGAATTTAAGCCACAATTCTTTTAGATTAACTCAAACTTTTAGGGCAAATATGAACATGCATAAACTTTTTTTTATTTTATTTTTATTTTCAAATAAACAAACAAACACACAAAACAAATGACATGAAATTGGGACAAAGTGTGTGTGAACATGTGTGCCCATACACTCAAACTTAAATGACACATTGTCCCCAATGTGTCTAAATTAAGGAAAGAGTGTACTCGGGAGATGGACGACATAGTCTTGGAAAGAATGTTTCATAGCACACCCCAAAACTTGAATTGAAGCACACTTGTCCCTGCAAAGTAAGAAAATACAAAAACAAGTAAAAAGAAACAAAACTAAAGATAACTAAAAAGATTAACTTAAAACACACGAAACAAAAAATAAAAAGATAAACTATAGGGTGCCTCCCATGAGCGCTAAGTTTAACGTCTTCAGCCAAACGGTAGTCCCTGCTCAATGCTATCTAGAAGAAGATGCTCCAAATGGTGGTGGCAAACAGCTAAGAATGGACCGCATCACTTCTTCTAAGGCAGGGAGTCGTTGATCCGTCAACTCTTTATCTTCTCAAGCCTCCCTTCTTTGATCAGCGAACTCTCTCTGAAGGCCCGCCATTTCTTCACTAAGTGAGCGGTATTGTGTTGCACGAAAAATGATCGGGGCCTCCTCCTCTGCTATCTCTAGCTTAGCTGCGGGTTCATCTTCGACCAT
>NC_081542.1:40265252-40280938 GCF_901000735.1 Corylus avellana | reverse complement strand
ATTTTTTTTGACGTGTTACTCCCGACACGTCAAAAGTTTTTGACGTGTCACTGTAGACACGTCAAAAACCCCAGTTTTTTGACACCTACCCTTTTAACGGTCGATAAACGTCAAAAACGACGCGTCAAAAGAGGTTTTTGACGTGTCAATACCATTGACACGTCAAAAACCCCTAGTCAAAAACTAGCCCCATTTTTGTAGTGAATAGAAGGTTTTGACAAGAAAATTAAGTCAAAAGTCAAATCTTATCATATTAGGGCATAGCCACTCTCATCTAATACATTCCTCTTTGTAAAACAAATTTCACAAGTTTGACACAATTAAATAAATTCCTTTTGGAATATGGTTTTTTTTTTTTTTAATTTTATTTGTTTCACTATCTTGTTCCATTCAGCCCATGTTTGTGTGTTGTGTGTGTAAGCCATCCAATGAGAAGATTTACCAACTTACAAAATGAGGAGAAAGTTTCACCAATAGAAGGTTTTGACAAGAAAATCAAGTCAAAAGTCAAATCTTATCATACTAGGGCTTAGCCACTCTCATCTAATGCATTCCTCTTTGTAAAACAATGAAATAAATTTGTGTATTTATGTCTTAAAAACGTGAATTTTTCCAACAAATTATTGAAGGAGTTTATAAGTTCATATTCCCCTTGAGAAGTATTTATAGCAAACAAGGAGTCAAAAGATCTCACTCAGGAATTTAATCCAAACAGAGTGAACCTGCTCTGATATTAATTGAAAAATGCTATGCCGACTCCAAAAACTTGTTTATCACAATTTATGCAGAATTAATACTGTGACGACCCGCTTAATAAAACATGACTAAAAATTTTTCTTTTAAAAAAAGCATTACCCACAATAAAGCAGATTGTCACAGTGGCATGGCAATACCGCAGTATGCCACGAACCCATGCATTAACCTGATTGACAGTTTAATATGCCACACAGAGCTATATGCATTATCAATGATTCATCAGAGTTCATATCTTTGCAGCGGATTATAAATAACATGACACTTACATAACACATTAGAGCTGACTAATACATCTATGTGAATAAAGTCTTACATACAAAATAATGGCTATACAAAAGTGTCACATGCGACACGAGCCATATACCAAATGCCAACATCTAAGCATATCCTTGAATGCTCTAACAAAGAGGACTAACAACTAGTCCAACATAGTAAACCTCCCACGCATCTAGACCTCCGACGTCGCCCAAAAACAAGGCTACAAGATCCTCATCTACTGTCTATGTACCTGCATTCACAACATCACCTGCACCACGGGAATCACCACCCGTGATACAGGCGGAATTATGAGCCCGCCATCTCCATGAAATAGAGACGCTCAGCAGTATAGAACTCACTGGGCTTTCCAAAAGAGTTGTCATTAGAGAACATACTAGCAAATTATATGGCTTAACAATAAATCATTTTGAAAGTCATCATGCAACATCTAACCATAACGTTATACATATGTCATCAGGCATCATCTAGCAATAACGGTATACATATGTCATCATGCATTATCTAGCCATAAAAGTATACATATGCGTCCGTCCCATACCAGTCACATATGCATACTAATACGTCTAGCATAAAAATCTCACAAAACCAATAATCATCATCATACAGTCATATGTTATGCGTGCTCATGCTCATGCAACATCATCTTCTCATATCATCCATACATATACATATATAACATCATCTCCTCATAACATCCGTCATGCATATATATATAACATAACATCATCTCCTCATAACATTCGCCATGCATATATACATATATAACATCATCTCCTCATAACATCCACCATGCATATACATATATAACATCATCTCCTCATAACCTCCACCATACATATACATATATAGCATCATCTCCTTCATAACATCCGCCATGCATATATACATATCACATAACATCATCTCCTCATACATTCGCCATACATATACATATATAACATCATCTCCTCATAACATCCACCATACATATACATATATAACATCATCTCCTTCATAACATCCACCATGCATATATACATATCACATAACATCATCTCCTCATACATTCGCCATACATATACATATATAACATCATCTCCTGCATAACATCCGCCATGCATATATACATAACATAACATCATCTCCTCATACATTCGCCATGCATATATATACATAATATAACATCATCTTGTGCCATTTCCATCATGAGGCCAACCCTTCGGTAGGAGACTTGTCATCGCTACCGGGGGGCCGTCTTGTTGTTTTTCGTTATACATGAGGCCAGCTCTACGGTAGTGAGACGATACTCAATCACCACCGGAGTTGAACCCCGTTCACGTTATGCATGGGCCAGCTCTACGGTAGTGAGACCATACTCAATCACTACCGGGGTTGAACCCCGTTTCCATTATGCATGGGCCAGCTCTACGGTAGTGAGACCATACTCAATCACTACCGGGGTTGTACCCCGTTTCCATTATGCATGGGCCAGCTCTACGGTAGTGAGACCATACTCAATCACTACCGGAGTTGAACCCAGTTTCCGTTTCATTACTCATGTCATGTTTATGCTTATGTCAATAAATCCTTGAACTCATATGCTATCATAACTCATATCATAAAATCATAGAATCATGTCATAAACTATGCCAACCATCACAATACTCATAACAACATAATCATTACATTATCTTGTAAACTCATAAAAGCTCATAAAAACATCGCATCAAACATTCATCCAACACTTCTCATAGAACATCATTAAATATTTATATAATCACAAAACACCTTGTATCAATCATTCATCTAAAACATCTTTATACTTTAAAACATAGTATATTTTTGCCCAGTAAGTAAAATACTTACCTTGTAGCCTACAAATGACTCACGACTCAAGTAATCCTTTCGAAGTGCTCCATCAATCCGATTACCCATACCACACATTGGAAGACTAGATGTAGTCCTAAGCCTCCAATATCACATTACACGCCTGCAATTAACCGCATCATTAGACTTGGTTAAACTATCAAACTCTACACCTTATTACACACATAGCTACCCACATGCTCTCATGTAGTATCGCTTTACTCTCAGACATTAACTAAGCACCAAAGACCCTCCATATAAGCCAACTCAACTAAGGCCTTATTCTAATTAATTGCTTTACACTAAGAAACCCAATGTTACCATATTCTTACACCATGTATTAACTTGATTACTAAATACACACTTAATGAATTCCATCTTTACATAAGCAATTTATTACTTTATCAAATTACGATAGTAAAGTATATTTGGTACTTATACAATTTATATGCATATTAAGTTAATCCAATTTCAATAACGCTCTTATGTCACTTTTATTGTACATATATATTTAATTGCAATACTTAGTGAATCCAAAGTCTAGTTATGCATTTTTACAACACAACCAATTTATACATACAATACTCTAATGCCTTAAGGTTATATTTGGGCAACCAATAATATACAATCATCTCATCTTAAATCATTTTATTACATAACCTTATCATACTCTATGTTTATCAACATGTTTACCATTATACCCATCTACTTATCCATTTACTACTCATTACTTTAAATACTCATTTACTCCCTTATCATACGTAACATAAATATATATATCATTCTCATTGTCGTTTACCCCAATTTATAATATACTCATAAACACTTACGATAATTACCATGATTCTAATATGACATTAGAACCTAAACTCATATTCATCAATTTCTATTAAACCCATGAAAACTTAGGGTTAACTAACACTTCAAATGCAATTAGCCCATCCAATTAGCCATCCTAGTGTTCACATACCAAAAGCCCCAATTTAATACATACTATAACAATTAGGGTTTATGCCCATATTTTACCAATAAGTAAAATTAGAATTTCAACCCATTAATTATATAACCCGGAACTCGTATAATGCATAACAATTTAATACGCATAAAAGCCCGACATTAATTTAGGCATTTGGCTTCATACTACAATTCCTTCCAATTTTCGGACCTAATTAGAATTTACCCAAATTATTATGATTTCAATCTTGGAATGCAATGGGTAGGATAAAACCTTAAAGAGAAACTAGAGATTCAACCATATAACAAAATCTCCCAAAATCCCTTTCAAGAACCCTAATTTTCGAACCCAAATCAAAGCCCAACAATTCCACACAATTTCTAGCTTCTAATCCCATGGGTAACAAGAAAATCATAAGAGAAGGCTTGAATGTTTACCTCACTAACCCCATGGCCGGAATCCATCACCTTCTTCTTCTTCTTCTTCTTCTTCTTCTTCTTCTTCTTTCTTCCTCTTTCATCTTCTTCGGACAGCAGCTCTCTCTCTCATTCGGTCTCATTCTCTCTCTAGCTCGGTCTGCATCTCTTCCTCTCTCAATCTGCAGCTCTCTCTCTCTCTAGCTCGTTCTCTCTCTCTCTCATACGGTGTGGTGTGTGTACGTGAGAAGAGGGGAAAGAGAAAAGAGAAAGAAAAGAAAGAAGAGAGGAAAGAAAGAAAGAATGGGCTGCTGCACGTGGGTTTGGGAGAGGGGAGAAAGAAATGGGATAAGGAGATAAGGGATATCCTACAAGCCAATGGTAGCCCGACACGTGGCGTTAGTTAGATCCCCTTTTTATTTTAAAGCCACATCTTTTTAAAATTGCTAGATTACCCCACAACATATTAATTCTATCTTTTTTTTTGTTCTCTTTTATTCCCCACACTTCTTTTATTTACTCTAGCTACAACTTACCATTAATCTATTTTATTTATTAATCATTCTCATATATATCTCAATTATGATAAAGTCATTATTATTATATTAGTTATTCTAATTGATCTCATGCGCTATTTATCTCATTAATTAAATCTTATTACTATGAGGTTATTAATAATAAACTTAATTATTTTCTCGGGTCTTACAAATACTATGAAGCAATAAAGAATTCAATCACCAAAATATATAAAGCAATAAAGAGCCAGACGCATATATTTTGTTAGGAAGAGGAAACCTTTTAGAAACCGATCTAAAAGTAAAACCTTTCTAGGACAGCCAAATCCAGGAATCACTATCAAAAGATTATCCAGAGATTACAGACACTAGGAACACTTACAACCCTTTGCAAGACCTTGGTTCTGTAAGATCGATAAGCTTACAACTCGCCTCATTGCTCACAATCTTCTTCAACGTGATTCTCGTTTACCAGACCCTTCCAATAGACTTCTTAACCGTAGATTTATCAAAGGAATCACTCAAACTCTAAGAGATTCAATTTAACGCTCTCCACATATGAACTATATTAGCACAGTGGGGGTTGGATTCTAAGCATTCTATATTAGTGTTTGAGCCCGTGAACTGTAGCCTTTGCATTTTAGAACCGAATTATGCTAACAAAAATACTAACACACATTATACCTGTTTTTGATATATAAGGTAATACTTCAGTTTCCATGTCTTGAAATAGTGGGCATGTTATTTGAGTTCATTGGGCTTTTAGATTTTGTTTCAATATCCATGTATTCGGTTCTAATCTTTGCTTGCTTATGCTTTTGACATCAAATTTCTTTGTGTAATGCGACTTAACACACCAATTTCATACCAGCTGACTTGTTGTATTTATTAGTGTGATAAATTGGTGTGAAGAGTACCATTACTTTTTTTTTATTTTTTTTTAATGCATACTTTGATAGTTATGTTCTCGATGATTATATCTATAGGTGGAAATGATTTTATTTAAATGTTTAGTAGGAAAATGTTTGTGTGTGTCTACATTTAATGATTTGACTTATTTTGCTGCTCATCTTTCATTTGTGTTCATCAGTGCGAAAATGGGAAATATGAAATTTGAAACTCGTATATGCAGATAGTATAGGAGCTTTTCTTATTGGATGATGTTTAATTTCTCTATCATTTAAGTGTAATTATCCGGAGTATTTTGTGGAAAAGAAAAAATGGTCGGGAAAGTTCCCTTTGTGAAAATACAAACTAAAGGAAGAAAGTTTGTAAAGAGAAGAAGAAGAGAATAAAGGACTACATTTTTATTCAGTGATTTGAATGTTACAAGAGAGAACAATATATAGGCATATGAAGGGAACACATCCTATATATCATGGCGTGAATCATGGGTTGTGATAGAGAACAATATGCAATCCTATGAAACATAGAGGATTAAATCATAGGATTGTTGCCTTGCTTGGATATGCTTGACTTGATTAGATTTTATCTTCTAACACTCCCCCGCAAACTGATGGTAGGAACTTCCTTCAGTTTGATAAACAAAAACAAATAATTGGCCGTTTGTCGATTGAATCTTGCCATAAACTACTGGGGGTGATCAGATCTCGCCACAAAAACACCAAAGAGTGGTCGAATCTCGTCGTAAAATACTGAGGAGCAGTCAGATCTTGATGCAAATTTCCAATTAAGGGACGGTTGGATCTCGCTGCAAATACCAAGGGGTGGTCGAATCTCCCAACAAAACCAACAATGGATGGTTAGATTTCACTACGATGACCAACGGTTGATGTGTCGGAGTGCGGTAACTGTGGAGAAGGAGCGAGCTTGCAACCTGTGACTCAACAAACATATGTGATGCGGCTAAGGTGCTTGTTAGAGAGACAGTGGAAAAGGAACTAGAACGACGTTATGGATTTTTGGCTCTGATACCATGTGAAAATACAGACTAAAGAAAGAAAGTTTGTAAAGAGAAGAAGAAGAAAGGAAAGAAGAAGAGAACAAAGAACTACATTTTGATTCAATGATTTGAATGTTACAAGAGAGAACAATATATAGGCATGCAATGTTTGGTTTCCTTAAGCTTTCTAATTGATCCATGTAGCGAGTGTTAAGTCAATGACTCCCAAACCAGATGGTTTTAGGTGTAGAGACACCCCTAAGGACCTACTAACTCGAGTCAAAAAGGCTACAAAACCAAACTAACCATGACATTGATTAAATCCAAAATTTTCACCTTTTGACGTGAACACTCAATGCATTTGAGGCAAGAGGTCCAGTTACTTAGTGAAAAGCTTATCAATGATCATTTATATATATATATATATATATATGCCAAAATGTCATACTTCACAAATTATGTGCTAATATGCTTGTGTGATCAAATCAAACATGTGATTTTTCAACTGTTCTAAGCAAGTAACCAAGCTAAAAAATTCTCTCATCAGATCATGTGTTCAAAATTTTAAGCTCACTGATGAATTTAAGCCACAATTCTTTTAGATTAACTCAAACTTTTAGGGCAAACATGAACATGCATAAACTTTTTTTTATTTTATTATTTATTTTATTTTTATTTTCAAATAAACAAACAAACACACAAAACAAATAACATGAAATTGGGACAAAGTGTGTGTGAACATGTGTGCCCATACCCCCAAACTTAAATGACACATTGTCCCCAATGTGTCTAAATTAAGGAAAGAGTGTACTCGGGAGATGGACGACATAGTCTTGGAAAGAATGTTTCATAGCACACCCCCAAACTTGAATTGAAGCACACTTGTCCCTGAAAAGTAAGAAAATACAAAAACAAGTAAAAAGAAACAAAACTAAAGATAACTAAAAAGATTAAATTAAAACACACGAAACAAAAAATAAAAAGATAAACTATAGGGTGCCTCCCATGAGCGCTAAGTTTAACGTCTTCAGCCAAACGGTAGTCCCTGCTCAATGCTATCTAGAAGAAGATGCTCCAAATGGTGGTGGCAAACAGCTAAGAATGGACCGCATCACTTCTTCTAAGGCAGGGAGTCGTTGATCCATCAACTCTTTATCTTCTCAAGCCTCCCTTCTTTGATCAGCGAACTCTCTCTGAAGGCCCGCATTTCTTCACTAAGTGAGCGGTATTGTGTTGCACGAAAAATGATCGGGGCCTCCTCCTCTACTATCTCTAGCTTAGCTGCGGGTTCATCTTCGACCATTGGCTCGACCCTTGCTTTCTTTCGCACCAGCTGCTGGTGCTGGAGGTGCCCGGGGCATATGGGAGCAGCTCTATTTCCATTGGCAAATGCCAAAGATGGGGGTAGTAGCTCATCAGCTACAGTACCTTTGATGCCTTTCTTCCGGAGGATGTAGGTGATTAAGTATGGGAAGGGCAACCTCCATGAGTGTGTGGACTCAGCTCCTCCAATGTGCACTCCATTGCAATCGTGAGATAGGTGAGCATAGAACTCGATCACTAGCTTTCGGTATGCTGTGGAAGTGACCGGCTTGAAAAGCTTCTTGAGCCACGGCGCTTGAATTCGGCGACTGCCCATTGAGTAGCCTCATGGTTTTAAAAATCTTTGTGAATGGCGAAAGTGGTCTCAAACAGCAGCTTCTGTTCCTCAAAAGTTGGTGGGGGAGAAGTGGCTTGGATATGGAACCCCCAGGAGGACGAAGCTCAAGTTCTTGGCATGATGAGCTTGATTAGGGATTTTTGTCGAACACTTGGTGTGCACTGTGATGACCAAGGTTGCTATGGCATGTCAACACTACTCCAAAACCCCCTGCAAAAACACCAAAACCCAACCACAGGAAAGCAATGTGGGTGGATGAACACCCACGATTGCAGAAAAAAGATAATAATAAAAAAAAAAAAGGAGGTTGGGGAGTTAATCAGAGTTGGGGTGTTGATGGGAATGAAGAACGGTTTGTATGGTTGTGTGGTGGAAAAGTGGTGGTACAGTGGCCGGAGAGGAGAACCGTGTGGTGGCGGTGTGGTAGAGGTGGTGAAAAATGGTGGAGGAGTGATGGGAGTAGGGGTGTGCCGGAGTTTGGGGAATGGGGAGAAAATGAGAATGTGAGGGGGAATGGGGAGAAAGTGACCTAAATAGTTCACGTGGCTTGCTGCCCGAGTGAACTCGATCGCACACCTGGTGCGCTCGATCGCACTCGTGCAAGGATGTGCGTGAGTGGGTGATGTGTGCTCGAGCACACACAAGGTGCAATTGATCGCACTAACAGAATGTACAAAGCCAAAATTTGATTACTACGCTCGATCGCATACTTGTTGCGATCGATCGTAGTAACAAAATGTAAATTTTTTTTTTTTTTTTTTTGTAATGCATAATGTACAACAATGTTCTAAAATAAAAAGGAAACACAAAGGATAAGTGAGGACACATGTAAAGTAAGGAAATTGATATGATGGGAAACAAACATGGAAAAGTGTACTGCCTTCAGTGGCCTCAGTACCACTGTTCTAAGTAGATGCACTTGAGCTCTTGGACTGCTCAAACGCTTCTACTTGTAACTGTAATGTCTCCAGTGTGGAGAGTTGAACTTGAGCTCCACAGAATATGGCTCAAGTGCCCGTGGTGGTGCAGGTATAGGACTTTCTTTATAGGTCAATAATTTCGCTCCCATATGGAACTCCTTCTTGACATGCTTTCTGTGATGATGGTCCTTGGGTCTTTTCTTGTGGAGCTTGGTGTCCTTATTTACTTCATACCTCAATTTTTCCCGTTCATGCAACTGCCGCTTTATCTTGGCTTGAAGAGGGTGCCTTGCTCTACTGATGCCATTAGTAACATCTGCATAGACTGGCCCAATGTCCTGCCTTGTGAACTTGTGAGTGAGGGGCTTTTTTACTGGATCTTTCTGTGGATCCTGCAAAACTGGCTCACTAACACCTTGGATCATACAAACATCAAAACATTTAAAATCATCTTGAGGTAATTGCATTGCATCAAATATTTTGAACTCTATTGTCTCACCATTTACCTTCATACTTACAGAGCCCATTTTCACACCTATTGTAGTATCCGCAGTTCTCATAAAGGGTCTTCCTAAGATGATAGGCAAGGGTGATGGCATAAGGGATTCTTTTACATCCAACACAATGAAATCCGCAGGTAAAATAAATGTACCTATCTTTACCAACACATCTTCAAGTATACTTCTTGGTCTTTTGATGCTTCTGTCTGCCAATTATAAGTTGACTAAGGTTGGTTGAAGTTTCCCCAAGCCTAGCTTTTCATATACCGTGTAAGGCAACAAATTGACCCCTGTTCCCAGATCCAGCAATACATGCTCAAAAAGATGGTCGCCTATCCTGCATGGAATGGTAAAACTACCCGGATCTATTAGGTTTGGTGGTAATTTTCTTAACAAAACTGCACTTACCTCTTTTGTTAGGGCCACTGTCTCATGCTCCTGAAGCCTCCTTTTGTTAGTGCACCAATCCTTTAAAAATTTAGCATATGAAGGAATCTATTTAATTGCATCTAATAAAGGAATGTTGATTTCCACTTTCCTCAAGGTCTCAAAAATATCCATAAGCTGGTTTTCTTTCTTTGGTTTGACTAACCTTTGAGGGAAGGGTGGTGCATTTACCTTCTCCATTTTGTTTACCTTGGAAATTGATGCTTCATCTGGAGATGCTTGAGGTGGCTTCCCAATTCCAATGACGTTGCCATTTCTGAGAACTGTGACTGCTTTCAGCTGCTAGTGACCACCTGGATTGGGTATTGTTTGGGCTGAAAATTCTCCCTGCTTCCTTTCACTCAGCTCCTTTGCCATCTGCCCTATTTGCACTTCTAGTCTTTGGATGGCTTGATCGGCCTTTGTATTGAATTGTTTTTGATTAGCCATAAATTGCTATTGTGAAGTCACCAGAGTGTGTATCCTATTCTCTAGTTGGATCATCTTTGACTCTTGGGTCGGCTGGCTTGCTTGTTGGGGACCCTTCTGCTGTCCTTGATTGTTACTCCATGAGAAATTTGGATGGTTGCGCCACCCTGGATTGTAGGTGTTGGAGTACGGATTGTTCTTGTGGGGGTAATTGTTTTGTCCCACATAATTCACCTCTTCTTACTCTGGAAATGGAGATAACAGACACATTTCAGTAGCGTGATCTAAATGGGAACATATAGCACATTTCTAGACTTGTGTGTTCTATTGAAGGGATGAGATTTTCTGAGCAGTCATGGCTTTGACAATCATATCTAACTTCTTTTCCATAGCAGCCATTTGATTTGGAGATTCCCCATTGAAATTCACTTCATACATGTCTTTGCTTTTTACTCCTCTCATTCCTCTAGAGCAGAATTGTTGGGAATGCTCACTTAGTGTTTCAAACAGCTCCATTGCTTCCTCACTACTCTTTTCCATAAGTGCTCCTCCACAAGCTGAATCAACCATCCCTTTGTTAGTATCATCTAAACCTTCATAGAAAATTTGTACCTAATCATCTTGAGGGATGTTGTGATGTGGGCACTTGAGAAGCAATGAATTGAAGTGATCCCATGCTTCAAAGAAAAGATCTCCATCTCTTTTATTGGAACATCTGAAGTTCCCTTTTAAGTTGTCTTGTCTTTTGGGCTGGGAAAAACTTCTTCAGAAACTTGGTGGCTAATTCTTCTCAAGTATGGATAGAATCTGCAGGCAAAGAATTATACCATAGTTTAGCATTATCTTTCAAAGAGAAGGGAAAGAGGACTAACCTGAGTCTCTCTGGAGTTAAGCCTTGGATGTGCTGCAACTTATATAGATCAAAGAACTCCTTAAAATGCAAGTTGTGATCCTCAGTAGCTGTGCCCCTGAAGTGAGTCAATGCAGTGAGGATTTGAGGAGAAATATAATAGTTGCATTCCACCTCCGGTTGATATGCTATGCATGAAGGTTGATTGAGGTTCGTTGGGACGAACGCCTGCTTCATCGATCTCCGCACCGGTGGTGGATTTGCCTCCAGTGGTCTTGGCACTATTGGTGGATTCTCTTGCAAATCTTCCATCTCAATTTCTTCCTCTTCTTCTTTGTCTCTAGGTCTTTGTCTAATTGTCCGCTCAATTTTAGGATCGAGTGGAATGACTGTTGAATCTTGAGATCGACGACCTTGCGTCAATTGAATTGCTTCTTCAGTCAAGGTAGCTTCAGTGCTGCTTGTCCGGATGCTCTCTGGAACTGCGCTCGATCGCAAGTAAGTGTGCTCGATCGCAATGCACTCGATCGCACTCAGCTGACGTTCGATAGCAATAACAGAATCGCAAGTCTGCAACTTGAAACAGAAAACAGAAAAGTTAAGAAAAATGGAAAATCTTTTTGATTTTTGATAACAACAAAATTTAAAATTGAAAATTAAAACAATACAACTAAAGGAAAATAATTCTAAACAAATTTCGCCGCAATCCCCAGCAACGGCGCCAAAAACTTGTTGTCATAATTACCTACCTAAATTAATAGGCAAATAATTGGATGTTTTACCTATAAGTACACGAGGTCAACATAGTAGTTTATGGTGCAAGTACGGGGTCATTTCCACGAAGATTGCTGAATTTTGTTTAAAATTAATTCCAAAAGTAAACTAAAACAAAAATTGGAATTGAGTTGATAATGATAAAAGGGTAGGGTTTTGATATCCATCACTAATTATATTTAGCTAATATATCAATGTGCCAATGTTTTAATCATGTTATGAATATCTAATGTATGTCAACCTAAGGGCATTGGTGTCTATTCCTTAAGCTATTGATTTCCCTAAGCAACGAATTAGACATGAGTGTCTACTCTAATTCTTTTCTTTCTTAAAGGATTTAGCATGGGTGTCTACTAAATTGTTCTTTAAGAAAGCAAAAAATTGTGGAAATCGACAAACACATGAGGCTTAGGGCATGGGTGTCTACTCCTGGTTCCCTATGTTGATTAACCCAAGAACCCGGTGTGGATTTCTTTTGTTACTTTTATTAAACCCAAGACTTGGTCATCCAAATTGATTTAACTAACTAGTCCATACCATATGCATATGTTGATCAAGCACACACATATGAGGAATTCATGAAAATAGAAATTAATCAATTTAGATATCACAACAAGATCATCACAAGGGCACCAATATTGAATATCAACTCAACATAACTAGGACTTCAATCTAACCCTACTAAATAAATTAGTTACATATAAGTTTGATGTTAAACATCTTCATAAAATAAAAATAAAAAAAGAGAAAAAAAAAGAATAAACCCGAAACTTGAACTTAAAGAGCTCAAATTCTTCTCCTTGGAAAGTATCTCTATTCTAGAGGCTTAAGAGTCTATTTATAGGCATTTAGGAATACTCTAGAACCCCTAAAAATTGTAGGGTTTGAGCCCCAGTTCGCACTAAGCTACAAAACCCTAAAAGTTGCTCTTTCCTTATTAAGGCTGGCGGCTAACTTGGCCATCACGCACAGGTGCGCTCAATTGCAGCCCGTATGCGATCAATCGCAGGTCTGTGATCGATCCTCCTTGTGCTTGAGCTCGATCGTGGGTGCCTTGTGCATTGTGGTCATCGCCTGTAGTGCACTCGATCACAGCTTCCCTGCGATCGATCGTTCTACCAGAGCCTCCTAATTTCCAAAATGGCTCTTTTTAAGTCCAAAACTTTGGAGATGGCTTCTTTTTCTTCCAATGACATACAAAATCAAGGAAAACACATAAAATAACTAAAATGACATAAATGACATAAATTAACTAAAGCTAAAGGATTAAAACATGTAAGTTAAGAGCTAAAAATATAAATATTTTAGCACTTAAGAGCACCAAGTCGATTTGGTGTTGAATGTCATGAAAAGGTGGTAGATCCTTGGGTAACTCTACTGGGAACACATCTGAAAATTCTTCTAACAAACACTTTACCGCAGCCAGCATTTCCTCTGTGGTACCACACTCCTTGCCATATAATAGGTACACACAATCTGAATCGAGCATCTCCTTAATGAACTCATGCTTGGCTAATAACGTTTGACCTACCTTTTTAGAAGGTTTGGAATCTTCTTTCAGATTTGGGAGGAGAGTAAGTTTTATATTGTCCACCAAAAAACTATAGGTGTTCTTTCTCCCGTCGTGATGAGCACTCCGATCATATTGCCATGGCCTTCCAAGTAATAAATGGCATGCATCCATGACCACCACATTGCACCATGTTTCATCTTTATACTTAGTTCCAATCGAAAAATTCACAAAGCAACGTTTGGATACTATTACCTCGTTTCCTTTCTTGAGACACTCCAAGCGATATGGTGCAGGGTGTTTCTTCGTCCCAAGGCCCAATTTTCAGACCGCTTCTTCCGCTACTACGTTCTCACAACTACCCCCATCAATGACAAGCTTGCACCCTTTGCCCCCAATTGTGCATGTCATTTGAAAAAGGTTGTGGCACTGGCCATCGTCTCTTTCCGCCTTCCAGGGTGTAAAACACACCCTCCTAAGCATTAATAGAGGGCTGTCATCCCCGGTAACAAATTCTTCATCAACCCCATCATAGTCGTTGAAAACTGCTTCTTTCTCATCCTCCTCGCCTTGTCCTCTGAAGGCGTCTCCCGAGTCGATGAGTAGTCTCTTACCATACCTTTCCCCTTTGCGGCAATCCACCATTCGGTGGCTCGGTTCACCACACTTAAAACATTTAGGCCCATTGGATGTTGCGGCTCGGGTCGGTGGTCCCGTGGTGGTTGGGGTACGGCCTTCGTCTGGAGTTGAAGTGGTGCTGCGCCCCGTGAATCGCCCACTTGACCAGTTTGTGCTTCCCCTAGTTCCTCCACCGAATCCTCCAAAAGACCCTCTAGAAGCCGTCCCTTCTAAAGATAGTGCCCTTTGATGGGCCTCAGACACATTAGGGGGATCAAAGAGGTTTAAGGAATCCTGAATTTGTTGGCGCAAACCTCCAATGTATTGTGACACTAGTTGGTCGTTTTTTTCGGCTAGATCCACATGTGTGAGGTACTTGTAGAATTCTTCCGTGTATTCATCCACAGACTTCGAACCTTGGCTCAAATTTTGCAGCTTTTGATACATGGTTCGTATATAATTGTAGGGTAAAAAGGTTGGTCGCATATGCTTCAACAATTTCTCCCATCTGTTGATTTTCTTCTTGCCCTACTGCTCTCTTGATTGCTTCAATTGCTGCCATCACACCACAGCTCTTCCTCGGAATTTGGTTGCAACCAAAGAAACTCGTTGATCCTTAGGCACCCCTTTGAAATCAAGAAGTTCTCCAAGTGCCGCTGCCCAGTCCAAAAATTCTTCGGGTTGAAGACCCCCGTGGAATTCAGGAATATCGAGTTTGAAACCACTCTCTCATCGATTGGCATGGACTTGTACATGGGGTTGATGGCCGTGTACTCTGCGCCCTGCAAAAGGGTTCCCAGCTTCATTCTCCATACCTTGTTCGTCTTCCCCATCCAAGTCGGGCAGTGAGGGTTGGGGGCGATGCGCACGGTGGAACTCCGAATTGGCCAATCGTGTATTGGCGATTGCAAGTTGCGCCCTCAATTCTGCGATTGTGTCCTCCATAAGTTCCCACTGTGCCACCGCTTGTTCTCCAAGAACTAAGTCCTCACGTTCATACACGTTCTCCAAATTTGCATAGCGGTTACCCCTTCCTCTTGTGTTTGGCACCATGGAAAGAAACTTAGGCTCTGACACCAACTGATGCAGCAATGGATAGTGATGAACAAGAAAATATCAAGTAGAAGGGATAAATATTCCTAAGATTATGAGACTATCACAAGAATCAAAGAAACCTTCTCAAATCAATAGATGCTATCCATGAATTTAAGGAAAAGTAATGAAGAAACTAAACTCTGAGTATTCTTATTGAGAAAACCAAATAACATTCATAAACTGAGTTTGCTAGAGGCTATAAGCATGTATTTATAGCCTCCAATACTCCTAATAG
>NC_081542.1:40256285-40265152 GCF_901000735.1 Corylus avellana | reverse complement strand
AAAAAAAAAAAAAAAAATCCGGGTCAAAAGAATGTTAAAGGCTTTAAGAAAAATAAAATGAGAGAAGGCCACATGTTACAAGGGCTTAGAAAAACAAATGACATACAATGTTTATTTTTCCTCTTTTTTATTTTCTTTTGGGGAAAGTCCACATAACCCCCCCAAACTACCACTCAATTGACAATGTCCCCCCCAAACTTTTAATTATGACAATGTCCCTCCCAAATTACCAAAAATTATCAATGTTCCCCTCAATGACGAAATTACCCTCAGTAAAAATTAAAAAAAAAAAAACTAAAACTAAAACTTCTAGAAAAAACCTAAAACTAACAAAAAAAAAAAAAAAAAAATCTAAACGTTGGCCAATATTTTTTTTAAATCAATTTTATAAGAAAAAAAATAAAAAATTTCGATTTTTTTTTTATTTATAAAAATTGAAAATTTTAGTTTTTTTTTTTTAATTTTTTTAATTTTAATTTTTGTTTTATAATTTTATTTTAATAAAAATTTGCATTTAATAAAATGATTTTTTTTGTTTTTTAAAACTAAATAAAAAATAGTTTTTTTTTTTAAATAAAAATTTCCGTTTTACAAAAAATTTAAAAATTTTTGTTTAAAAAAATTGTTTATTTTTTTAAAAAATATTATTTTTAAAATAAAATTTTTCGTTTTTTTAAAAAATCAATTTTTTTTTTTGAATTTATAGGGGTATTTTTGTCTTATTGAGAAATCTATAGGGGTATTTTTGTCTTATTGCTAATCTTGGGGGGGACATTGACAATATTTTGGTAGTTTGGAGGGGACATTGTCACAATTAAAAGTTTGGGGAAGACATTATCAATTAGGCGGTAGTTTGAGGGGGGTATGTGGACTTTACCCTTTTCTTTTTCATTATCCTTAATATTTTGCATCTTGATTCTACCATTATTTTTGTATCTTTTATATTTATATGTTATTTTTATCGGACACCGTTGACTTTAATTAGTTGGTTGCTATTATATATGAGTTTCGATCGATTATCATCATTTTGCCAGATTCTATTGTTCCTCATTTTAATATTAATAGAAAAGATTTACAGAATAAAAATATTCCCAGTTATTGCTTGCGTTGGAGAATATGCTATATATGTTTTTAATGTAACATGGCAGAGTGAAAAGTTGATACCACACATACTAAACTTCACAACTCTTCTACAAAACTTGAAAAAATATAGGAACTATAGGAAAAGTGAAGAAAAAAACTCCTTCGGAGTATTCTTATTGACAATAATGAGTAGCCTTTATTACAAAATAGCCTCTATTAAACTAATGACAAACTCGTTTGAGCGAACTTTCTATCAAATGATTAGTAGCAATCTCGCTCCACCGAGGGTGCAGCAAACATGAAGCAAACTTTCTATTTGATTGCCACAGCATCTTGCTTGGGCAATCATTGAACAACAGTCGAGTAAAAATCTTGCCACAATTTTTATTTTAAGTTGTTGAGGTTCAATAGTGCCGCTCGATCTGCTCACTTGGATGGCTCTTAGAACATGCCTTGCGGGGTGTGATTTCGAATGCCATAAAAGGATTTGGCTTCCCTCATTGGACACCAATTAGTTTTTAGATGAGATAGTCAAAGGCCTAATCCAACAAATAATATCAGAGTTAGGGTCATGGGTTCGAGTCGTGAGAGCGTCATGTTGAGGGAGAGATTGTTGAGGTTCAATAAATGCCACTCTACACACTTGGACGACTCTTAGAACATGCCTTACAGGGTGTGATTTCGAATGCCATAAAAGGATTTGGCTTCCCTTAATGGATACCAATTGGTTTTTAAATGAGATTGTCAAAGGTCTGATCCAACATAAGTGACTCTTGAGCAAGACTCAAGGGAACTCTTGGGTGCTTTCAAAATCAAAGGCCAACCCTCTAGAAGCTTTCTTCCTTCGCTTAAACTTGTCCATAAAGTCTTAGCAAAATAGTCTACACCATCCTCTCCAGGTTAGAAATAATTTTCCCTCAAATTCACCTAATATAGACCTTCACGCCATATACGAAAGAACCCATCAAAATGACACTAGGAATGAAAGGCATCCCCAAGAATCATTCACCTTTCTCATTGGCACTCCAGCTCCTGGAGTTTTACATACATGCCCTACTTGTCTTACTGATGTAGCGTGATGTCATGGGTGCATAGACAAACAGCAAGAGAAGGAACAATATTGCTTACAAACCTTGATTCTATCAAGGATCTAAAAAATCTTCTTAAAATGCTTGAGTCTATTTAGGGTTTGAAGAAAAAATATAGAAGAAACTCAACTCTGAGCTTTTTTATTGAAAAAAACTGAATAAATATAAAAAACTACGTTCTTGAGGCTATAAGCATGTATTTATTGACCCCAAAACTCATAACCCTAGTAGTAATAGAAATTAGTCGGTTAACAACTTTACGTTGGTTGTTCAAATGGAACGTACCTCTATTCAGATGGTCACAAAATAAAACTGAAATTGAAGTACGTAAACTGAAAACATAACATAGGCGTTCGAACAGACGTCTTGGGAATTACTATGGAGAATTTTCGATGTTGGCCGTTAATTCGCTAGGCTGTTCAAACGGGGCATCGAATGGATGCCTCGAGAATTACTATGGAGAACTCCCGAGAGTGTCCTGTTCGCTTGACCGTTTGGACGGGCTATCGAACGAAGGTTCCTACAATTGTTTTGATCGCTCGTGAGTTTGTGCTCTCGACTTGATTCCTCTAGCAGAAACAGTTTCTTGGGCCCCCTTCACACTTACATATGCTCCAATCCTCCTCATGAATTCCCAAGCACTTTGATCTACATCACTTACTTATAGTAATTCTACAAAAGACCACAAGCCCTAAGTCAAAGGTACACACATTACATCCTCTTACTCTTACTTCAGCCCCCTACTCAGAGATAACCCTATTCACTTAGGCGTCAGAGTGTCTCCCACTAGTATTTACAACAAGTCATCCATGTGTCTTTGTTTTGCAAGAACTCTTGACCGGATTAAAGGGAGGTAGTGAACCGTATCAAAAAAATTCATTGTCATTCATGGTGATTGTTTATAAAACAGAGACGGCTAAGAGTTACAGTCTAAGAACTAACTATCCTTTAATTAATTATAAACTCCCTTACATTTTCATTTACCAATTTGTTTCAGCATTCAATACTAAAATGTGCTAACAATGTACATTAATGGAATCTCTAAATTTTGGTATAACAGCTGAAGAATTCATTAGAGAGAAAAAGGTGAAAGTGATTATTGGCATGCACACATGGCAGGAAGCCGCTGTAGTAGCTGATGTTGGAGGGGCAAGCTCATGTTCCAGTCATTTTGTTTGCAGCACCAGCCATCAACCCACCCAAAACGTCACTTCGTTGGCCTTATTTGATACAAATGGCTAAAAATGGTTCTGAGCAAATAAAGTGTATTGCAGATATTGTTCAGGCCTACAATTGGCAAGGGTCATAGCCATTTATGAAGATGAACCATATGGTGGCGATTCCGGCAAGTTAGCAGTTTTATCTGAGACTCTCAGAAATGTTGGTTCGGAAATTGAGTACCGATTGGTTCTCCCACCACATTCTTTGGTGTCCGACCCGGAACATGTTGTCCATGAAGAGTTGGATACGCTCCTGAACAAAACAAAGTGTCGGGTTTTCATAGTTCTTCAGTCATCATTAAAGATGGCGACTCATTTGTTCAGAGAAGCCAAGCAGATGGGACTCGTAGGAAATGACTCAGCTTGGATTATTGCAGACAACATTGCAGATTTGCTGCACTCTGTTAACGACTCTGTTATATCCCCCATGGAAGGTGCATTAGGAATCAAGACTAACTACTATTCTGAGAATCACCATTTTCATTCACAGTTTCATAAAGTTTTCAGAAGTGAATATCCGGAGGAAGATAACTCCGACCCTGGAATTTATGTCCTGCGAGCATACGACAGCATTGGAATTGTTATACAAGCGATAAAGAAAATGGCAAGTGACATTACTAGTACTCCAAAGATGTTGTTAGAGAATATGTTGTCAAGCAATTTCTCTGGTTTAAGTGGAAAAATACGTTTCGAAGAAGGCCAGCTCATAGACACTAATAATAATACATTGACGATTATTAACGTTGTTGGGAACAATGGAAAGGGATACGAGGAAATAGGCCTTTGGACACCAGAGCTTGGTTTCAGAAAAAGTGAAGAGAAAAATGAAAGTGAAAATGTTGGTAATACCCTGAAAACTTTGGCCGGCCGTCAAGTAATTTGGCCTGGGCACTTCAACCGGACTCCGAAAGGTTGGGAAATGCCGACAAATGCAAAGCCATTGAAGATTGGAGTTCCGGGGAGAACAACGTTCGAGAAGTTTGTGAAGGTCGAGTATGGAGAGACACCGAATCAGAACAAATATGATGGTTTCTGCATTCAAATTTTCTTGAAGGTGAAAGAGCTCTTAGGGTATGATTTGCCTTTTGAATTTGTGGCGTACAATGGCACCTACGACGACCTCGTTTATCACATCTATAACAAGGTAATAACTTTTTTCTAGAAGTACTCCTTTAAAATGAGGTTTGGTAAAATCACAATTCGACTTTGAAATTAGTTGTTCGACCTTTACAATCCTACCTTTTTAAAGACACGCTTCCTTGCCTGCGGTTTAAATATGTAGATATTTTCACGTTTTCAAATTGCTATTATGGTCTCAAAACAAGATACGTTTCTCAATTTTGTATAAACATTTTTTTGGCCTGTATAATTATATCCCACCCATTTGTATTGTGTTTTAAGTACCAGCTGAACACGCCCAAATAGAATAATCATAGTTGGTCTCCTTTACCTGCTTTTTTCAGAGAAGAAAAGAAAAAATCTATGAACTTGAATCTTTATTCCTTTATTTTTTTTCTCTTTTATATGGTTACAATTATTTGTTCTAACTAGGATTTATATATATGGTTGTGATGTGGGTGAAAATATCACAATAAAAAGACTTATGATGCTGTGATCGGCGACGTGACTATACTTGCCAATCGGTTGCAATATGCGGATTTTACACTTCCGTATGCTGAGTCTGGTTTGGCGATAATAGTTCCAGCAAAACCAGAAGGGTCACCATTGACGTTTACAAAGCCTTTCAGCTGGAGCATGTGGGCGGTGACTGGTGCCCTCTTGCTGTACACAATGATCATTGTTTGGCTCCTTGAGCGCAAATCCAATCCCGAATTTGGTGGCACATGGAAGAATCAGATTAGCACTGCACTTTGGTTTACCTTCTCTTCTCTATTCTTTGCTCATAGTAAGTATCAATATACAGAAAATTCTCTCATCTTTTCTCTCTCAAAACCTTCTAGTTTTCAAATTCAAGTATCTCTATCTTGCTAGAATACAAACTTTGAGGACATTCTCGTTTGATTTGTTATAACTCAGACTCCATTTCTAACAACGTAAAATACTTTCCATCGAAAAATATTTTATTAAAAAATGATTTCTTGAAAAACATTTTACGGTGTACGTTTGGCGTGTACGGAAAATCACAAATTATATATATATATATATATATATATATATATATATATAATCATATTAAACTATAAATTATGAAAATGTCCCTACCAAGTCTTAAGGTATCCGAACCGAGTCCCGCAAGAACCCCACTGCGACTCACCTTGGACCCACCTGGACCCCTTGTAGACCATATCAGGACCCCTTCAGTATCAGCCCGGGGCCCTAGCAGGACCCACCCTAGACCCGACATTGACATTTCATAATTTAGTGTTTAAAAGTCTCGACTGGGTCCTGGGCGGGTCTTGTCAATGTTTGTCAATTTGAAAATGAGATGCTCAAAGTCGAAAAATGGTTTACGGTTTGAAAAATAATTAAAAAAACTGTAAACCATTTTTTGAAAGTTAAAGAAGAATTTACGGTCAAAGGGAAAATATTTTCCGTTAACTATTATTTTACGTCGCACCAAACACCCGAAAATACGGAAAACATTTTTCATAAATAATTTTACGACGAAACAAACGGAGCCTCAATGCATACCAATTCGTCAGAGTTTGACTCAATAATGAACCTTAAGAACATTTCATTTTTTCTGTTTTCTGTTTCTGTTATTACATAAACATTGGTTTACTTATGATTTAAAAGCACTCATAATACCAGATGAGTTCATTTTGCAGAGGAGAAAGTACACAACAACTTAACACGTATGGTTGTTGCAGTGTGGCTCTTTCTGGTGTTGATCCTAACCTCGAGCTACACTGCTAGTCTGTCTTCATTGCTCACAGTGCAACAACTGCAACCAAACGTTACAGATATTGAGTGGTTGAAGAACAACAACTTGAAAGTTGGCTGTGATGGCGATTCGTTCGTACATAAATACTTGCTGAATGTGCTTAACTTCAAGCCGGAGAATATCGTGAATGTCAGCAGTGAAGACAGCTACCCAAAGGAATTCAAAAGCAACAACATATCTGCTGCCTTTCTTGAACTCCCGTATGAGAAAGTCTTCCTCGATAAGTATTGCAAGGGATTCACTGGCACCATACGTGCCGCCAGATTTGGAGGATTGGGCTTTGTGAGTTGTTTTTGTTTTTGCCTTTTCCTTTTCCATCCATCCATTACTGTCTGATTTTTCACTCTTTTGAAATCTTCTTTTGCTCCCCCATTCAGGCCTTCCAGAAAGGCTCGCCATTTGCGAGGGACTTTTCTGTAGCCATTCTAAATCTATCCGAGAAGGGGGATTTGAAGTCACTGCAAGAGAAATGGTTGACTCCCTCGCATGAGTGCTCACCCAACATAACTTTCAGCGAACCTCAAAGACTGAGCTTCCGGAGCTTTGAGGTTCTCTATCTACTATCTGTTGCCACCTCTGCCATTTGTCTTGTACTGTCGGTAATATGTCATCGGCGGCAACATCAAGTTGCCTGTGAAGGCCGAAACGTTACTCCGGGCGATGAGAGCGTTTGGAAGATGGTTAGACTCGTAAGATACTTGAGCATCAAGAATCCACGAAGAACTCCAGCTTTGGCAGACACAGATAACAGCTTATTGAAGAAAACAGCTAAACTTGTAAAATACTTTTATGTCAAGAACCGAAGAAGCGCTCAAACTCGGGCAAATACATCAGGTACGAATGAGACACAATAGATGAAATGAATGTTCATCGAGGTGGGAGTTCATCATGATGTAAACGAATAAGTTCATTTGACGATCCGCTTAATACTTGTTCGTATAAACTTGACTTGAATTCGATTCGTTTAACAAATGAGCCTATTGTGAACATAAAATTAGGCTCAATTATTAAACGAGTTATATTCATATAAAATCAACTCGTAGCTCATATAAACTCGTATATATTTATTTTTATTATATTATTTTAATTTTGTAGTTAGAACTTCTTCGGTATCTAGGAATTCTCTTTCTAATGTAATATATATATTTTGCATGGTTAATGTCAGTCTAGATATAAACATTTGTCATTGTTTGTACATGACTGTTTTTGTATGTATAAATGTGTGCACACATAATGAATTTATATACCTACTATAAAACATATATATAGGTATATAAATTCAAGGTTAGATTATTTAAAGTTTAAGTTAATTTATTAATTAATTCAAATGATAAAATATTAACTAATAATCAAAATGAATTTACAAAAAAAAAAAAAAAATCATAATATTTACTTTATATAAAGAATGAATAAATTAACTAAAGAGCTCGTGAACAAGTTCAAGATCCTTCCAATAATAAATGAGCTAAGTTTGAACAACTTATCTAACTCAGTGACAAGTTCGAGTTCAGCTCATGTTCGAAATAACATTAAATAATCAGAGTTTTAAACATTCAATATTTGGCTTGACTCGACTCAACTACAACCCTACTTTCTGGCTACCTATAGCACCTTTCATTCTTTGCCTGCCAGCATAGACTAAAATGTTATGGATTCCTGAATGTTAAGGAGGATCACACACATGAAGGTTGAGAATAAAATTTCCTGTGTAGGCCATGTACCAGTATAATATTTCTTCATAGGCACATGCATCACAGTAACAAAGATATGAAGCTAGTTTGCAAATCCCTTTCACAGTTAATGACAATCACTCAGCTTTCTCAAGTTCTCATTCAACCAAACATATTATATTCTACAAATCGTCAGAATTTATAAAATGATTCCTCTGGGTGCAAGTTTAACTGTCAAGTGTCAGTAAGATACACACGCATGCATACACAAAGTAAGAGGCATGCAAATTAAGATTCCTCAATCAATCCCGGCTGCTGCTTTCATCAGTTAAATTCGAAATGATTAAGAACTCAAAGCACTAAAAATCCACCGGACAAGCTCCAGAGGAACATGATTCCAGTGTTAGACAACAAATAATATCTAGAAACTCATCAGTTTCTTCCTCTATGAATCAAAACTAGCTCCAGCAGAGAACTTCAATAAATCAATGGCTTCTAGTTGTATACTTCTGGTGCATACCAATTTTTGTGAAATCCGACTGCCTTCTTACTCTGGGCACACACCTAGGCTACTGGTAGCCTCTTCCTCTTCCACATCCACCCCACCCTCTCCCTCTGCCTCTAGTCCCACTTCTCCCATCATGAGACAAATCTTCCACTGCTCTATTAACCAGTTCGTTTTGCAAACCACCAGCTCCACGGCCCTTTTTAGAAGGCACGTTGCAGGATCCATTAGCAGCAGTAGCAGGTCGCTTCCCTCTGTACACAAAGTTCACACAAGCTATAAATGTGTCCACCATAAAGAGAGAGAGAGTAAAGGGAGCAGGGGAGGAAGAAGATAATCAGGAAGAGCTCTCGTACCCAGTTGTGGCGGGAACAGAAGGTTTTGTTGCTTCTTTCC
>NC_081542.1:40195302-40256185 GCF_901000735.1 Corylus avellana | reverse complement strand
GTGATTTAACACTACAAAGGAAACCAACGAAAGAGAAACCTAAAAAAGGTTTCAACAGAAAAGTTTGATTTGAATCTTAACAGCTAGTGCTTATGTCCACGCGTTTCCGTTCAAACCAATAATTTCAAAGATTCGAGAAGTTTGATTTTACTAAAACTGATTCAACAATCTCAATTCAATGAATAAATTCTGAAAGTAATCTACTCAATTCCTATTACATGCAGTACTTGTAATTGGTGACATAGTCTAAGGTATTTCAGTCGACTTCTTTACCTGACCAATTCAAACATACAAAATTCCAAGCCATGCTCTAGTAAGTGCTCTTTTCTGTCACATGCTGTCATGATCTATATTTAGTAATTTATTCCACAATAATAAATACAGATTTCTTTAGACCCCATATTTTGTAAACATCTTTAAAATATTTTAGAGAGTTTTGATTTAATGCGGAACTGCTGAAATTACAAACTTCATAAAGATCGATGGTAACCTTAAATTAACACTTTTTAAAGTTTAAGGTTATGATTGTAAAAGTGATGAAAGATCAGAAGTGGTAAATGAAGTTTACTCAAGACCATTCATAACTGATTTTGATAAATCCCAAAATATTTTTTTGATATACTTTTTTAATATTCTCAAAATAATTTTCATTACATATTATTACGTACAATCTTCATATTTTTATTAAGTATTATTCTATAAAATTATTTTTCTAGAATTCTCTAATATTCTCATAATAATTTTCATTGCATATTATTACGTACAATCTTCATATTCGACGGGCTGGGTCGAATTTGAAAGAATATGGCAATTAAGTTAGTTGGTAGTACGAGTCCAGGTGCAAATGCCTCCCAAGACCCAAGAATATGGCAATTAAGTTAGTCTTGCAGGTTAAAGGCCCGGGACAAATCATGCATGGATAGCGCGTCCATACCAAGCCCCATATTACTAGCCTAAATAAAAGTAATAGATTTATTTCATATTTGGCTCAATGGCTTAGTCTATAAATAGTCTCCTATATCAGGTATAAACCTTAAACTGAATTTTTGGCATTTAAGCATACTTTTCTCCAAAATGTTAACTTAGGCGTCGAGTTCTCTTAACTAGTTATTGTTTTGTAGTGGTCATTGGAGCGCAAAGAACGAAGGTCGGAAAGCGGAGAACACCCTATTCACGCCGTACCAGAACTCTTCTAACAGATAGCATTTAACCACTTTACAGAAGAAAAAAAGAAAATAAAAGAAAGATTTGAAGATTTTGGAGCCACGGGTTCAAGGACTTCAAAGCCGTTGATCAATTCTCTTCAAGGTGAGCCATAGTCAAAGCTCCAAAATTAATTTTTGTTTTCCATTTCTGTTGTGATTCTCAAAAATTCATTACACAGTTCAACGTCGACTGACTGTAGAATTCTCGTCATTCTCTCACGACGGGTAATATGTTAGCGATCACGAGTCAATGTTATTTGGAGTACACCTTACGGCAAAAAAAAACAAAAAAAAACAAAGCTTTAGATTCCAAGCCCAACAAAAAGCTGCGAGTCGTGTATGTTGTTGGATTTCAAATCTTTGACTCCAAACCTCAAAGACACTTCTTTTCTCCCTTGAATGACAGAAATATGGTTTGACATTAAACTTATAGTCTAGAATCATATTAAAATATCAATTATTTTAAAAATTAAAAGAAGCAAGAATCGAAAAATTAAATTATTTAATTTATTTTCTATTATAATCTTATTAATCGAATATGTTAGGGGTCCACAATTTCTATGAAAGAGGCAGCGCAGACCCCTAGCTTTAACCTCCTCAGTCACCTCCTCATCACCACTCATCTCTCTTCTATAAGAAAATAGGCAAGCAAACAGAGTTGCAAGAAACGTCTGCAATTCTCCATCACAGATTCACATGCCAACATGATGGAATTTTGCCACCATTTAAGAACGACCCAGCGACAAGTCTAAGTTGTAGATTTTACAAACTGCTAGCGTGCACTGTACGTATACGTAACCGAGTAATTAATTAATGTTGTCTTCTAGCAAACCAAGTCAAAGAAATGAACTTTCACGCCTAGTTGCCTACCAATTTCCATCGTTTTCCTAGAAACCAATCACATTGATTTAGTTTTAGTTTGATAATCAGCAAGAAACCAGAAAAACCCATTAAAACCGGAATCAGTACTGATTAAGTCCCTATCCCAAAATTTCCCGCAATGGCTTGGTCAGTTGTAATGGTCAGCAAAATCTCAAGATCATCAGTACTACTCTTTCTTGCACTCCTCTCTTTTCTTTTCGTTCTCTACCATGGAGCTGAAGCCGCCATTGCTAAAGAAGTTATGAATATAGGTGCTATCATTGATGTTAATTCCCGCATAGGCAAAGAAGAGAAAATCGGCATGGAAATTGCGGTTCAGAACTTCAACAAAACGTCCAAGACTCACAAACTCTCCCTCTCTATCCAGCATCCTCATAGAGTAACTTCTATTGGTTAGTATATCTCTAGCTATTTATTACCAATTCTATTACATTTTAAATCATGACTTTTCAAAAATTTGAGTCGAAAAGAAAGATGTAAATTTGTTCACTTAATCATTACTTTAATGAGAATATCTTAATTCTGATTGCATGCAGCTGAAGAGATGATTAAAGAGAAGAAGGTGAAAGTGATTATCGGCATGCACACGTGGCAGGAAGCAGCTGTGGTAGCCGACATGGGACATGAAGCTCAAGTTGCTGTTATTTCATTTGCAGCACCCGCCATTAACCCATCGCTGATGCAACTCCGTTGGCCATTCTTAATACAAATGGCTAAAAATGGTTCTGAAGAAATACAATGCATTGCTGATATTGTTCAAGCGTACAATTGGAAAAGGGTCGTGGCGATTTATGAAAATGAACCCTATGCCGGTGATTCTGGGAAGTTGGAACTTTTGTCGGAGGCTCTCCAAAATGTGGGTTCGGAGATTGAGTACCGTTTGGTTCTTCCACCATTTTCTTTTCTCTCTGATCCAGTAAGAGTCGTCCAAGAAGAGCTTGATAAGCTACTGCAAATCCAATCTCGGGTTTTCATAGTTCTTCAGTCATCATTAGAGATGGTGACTCATTTGTTCAGAGAAGCTAAGCCGATGGGACTTGTAGGCATGGACTCGGCATGGATAATTGCAGAAAGCATTACAAATTTGCTGGATTCTGTTAACAACTCCGTTATTTCCTCCATGGAAGGCGCGTTGGGAATCAAGACCAACTATTCTGAGATCAGCAGGCATCATCATTTTTATTCCCAGTTCCGGAATAATTTCAGAAGTGAATATCCGGAAGAAGATAATTCTGTGCCTGGAATTTATGCCCTGCGAGCATACGACAGCATTGGAATTGTTATAAAAGCGATGCAGAAAATGGGAAGTCCAAAGATGTTGTTAGAGAAGATGTTATCAAGCAATTTCTCTGGTTTAAGTGGAAAAATACGTTTCGAAGAAGGCCGGCTGTCGGAGACTCCGATGTTGAGGATCGTAAACGTGATTGGGAAGAGTTACAAAGAAGTAGATTACTGGAAAACAGAGTATGGGTTTTCAGAAAACCCAGCTGACATAGTAGAAAAAGAGAAAAATGGAAGTAGTAATATTGCTGATAGAGCTAGAAGATTGGCTGGTCCAGTAACTTGGCCTGGGAACTTACAACATCGTCCTCCGAAAGGTTGGGAAATGCCGACAAATGCAAAGCCACTGAAGATTGGAGTTCCGGGGAGAACAACGTTCGAGAAGTTTGTGAAGGTCGAGTATGGAGAGACACCGAATCAGAACAAATATGATGGTTTTTGCATTCAAATTTTCCATGAGGTGCTAAGCCTTTTAGAGTATCATCTGCCTTACGAATTGGAGCCCTACAATGGCACCTACGACGACCTGGTTCAACACGTCTATAACAAGGTAACAACTTCACATATATATTAATATTCCCTTGAAAATAGGTTTATTAATAAAATTTATATTCTTTTTTAGGTTTTTTTTTACAGTTTTTTTTTTTTTTTTAATTTTAATTTTTTTTTTTTTTTTTTAAGAATAAAATTTACATTCCAACACAAACAAAACACCAAAACACACCAACAAAAAAGTTAGAACTGAGTTCTTTACGTCAAACAACGAGAAAGCTTGTTATATATATTCTGCATGTTAAGTTATATATTAGTGTTATTTCGGGCGTCATATATTGGTACATGTGTTGCATAGTATTTAGTACATAAAAACTTATATTTTTTGGTTAAAACATCACGCAGCGTAAACAACTAATTGTATGTTTAATAATAGTTTTGGAAAGTGGTTTTTTTGTTTGTTTGAAAAAATGTATTTTCATGTGATATTGATCGATGTGAGAATGTATAAATCAAATTAGTTTCCAACAGGAGATTATGGAAATAAAATTTGTATAGACTTTTTTGTTTATATTGATTTCCCCAAGCCACGTTGAGGTGACTTCATATTTGCCAAATTTCCACTTGCCACCTTAATTTCTTACCTAGTGGACCTAATAGTCAAAATCACCTTCTCTCTCTCTCTATGACGGAAACGACTAGCTTGTGTGTTTGATAATAGTTTTGAAAAGTCGTGTGGCTAGCTAAATCTTTCTAGTCTTTTTAATTTTTTGAACTAAAAATTAACCTCGATCTACACCTATATTTTCCAAAATATTCCTATGATGTGAATTTTTTTAATTTTTTTTTATTATTATTATTTTCTAAAAAGTGTTATTATTATTAAGAGTTTGACAAAATTTTCAAAACCTCTTTTCCATTTTCAAATATTAGTTACATATAGATTTTCAGATATAACCTCCACCATCGGTACATTTTTCAAAACAAAACGCATATATAACTCTTCTCACAAATCACTATCAATAAATAAAACACAAGGCATTTCTCAAAAAATAATTAAACATACACCCAAATTTTTAGGTGTGGACTTTCCTTGTTATATATTAGAAAAATTAAAAAAACTGTATAAAAAAAATAATAATAAAAAAATTAAAAAAATTAAAAAATTAAAAAAAAAAACAACTTGCATAGGGTGGTCGGCCACCCAGTGATGGCGGAACTGATTTATTAGGCAGCCGCGCAGTCGTGGCTGCCAAGGCTATTCGACTATCTCTTGGTGGCTGCCAATGAGCTACTTGTTTATCTAGTGTGAGTAACAGGGGTACTCAGCGGCCATGCATGTGGTGGTTGTCAGAGTCGTGGTGGTTGTCAGGTCACCACCACGTTAGTTGTTGCCACCATTGATCGAGCAGCAATCTTTTTCCTTTTCTTTCTTTTATAAGCTTAGAAATATTTCTTAATTTTTTGTTTTTTCAAAACACCCCTCAAAACTTTACCCAAGCAATTTTCTTTTGGTGGATTTCACATCCAACACTTTTTTCAAATGTGATCCTCACCAAATTGAATTAACAATTTGGTTAGAATATTAATCACCAAATGTATATATTCATTAATTACCTAGCATTTAGTTAGAAGATTCCGAATCTGTATCAAATTGGAGCTTAATTATAATGTAGCTATAAGTTCCATAAATATATTGGACGGTCCAAATAATAAAGAAAGTCAAAAAAAAAAAAAAAATCAATTGTGGACCCAGGGAATCTTAATTAATTTTTCCACAGTTTTTACTTAATAATTAAGCATATCAATTCTTGTCATTATTTATTGATTGAATATTAGGCCGTATGAAAGGGAAAAAGATCATTTCCAGTCCATTTTGGACCGGAGAATATCGAGTTAATGGTCAAGATTTCTTATAAGAAATGTAAGGGCTACAAATAGAACACATGTTTTTGTAATAAAAAAAATAATAAATTATTATTAAAGTTTAATAAAAAAATAACAATAATTAAAGTCATAGGGCTAGCCGGACCACCCCATTGAGGTGACCGGCCACCCCATTTTTAACCACCTAGACTGGGGTGGCCGAAGCCACCTCGGTGGCCCTTGGGGGTGGTTCGGCCACCCCCAAAGGCAAACCCAATTTTTTCATTTGGGTTTGTCTTTGGGGGTGGCCAAACCACCCCCAAGGGCCACAAGATGGCTTCGACCACCCCAGACCGGCCCTTGGGGGGTGGCCGAACCACCCCAAGGGCCTTGGGGGTGGTCAAGGCCAACACTGTAAATTTATTTATTTATTTATTTATTTTTTCATTTGACCCTTCGGGTGGCTTGGCCACCCCCAAGGGCAATCGGGGTGGCATCGACCACCCTAGACCAGCCGATCTGGGGTGGTCGGCCACCCCGGTGGTTAAAAATGGGTGGCCGGCCACCCTATGGCTTTTATTATTTTTAATTTTTATTCAACTTTAAATAATTGTTTTTTTTTATTACAAGGATAGGTGTTTCAATTTGTCGCCCTTAAATTTCTTATAAGAAATTTTGGCCATTAACTAGATACCCGTCAGTCCAAAATGGACTGAAGGGGATCCTTTTCCATATCAAAGGAATTTGGAGGACTTTTCTCTTTGTCTATTAACTAGCATATCATTATTGTCATTATTTATTGATTGATTAGGTTATGAAAGGAATTTGGAAGACTTTTCTCTCTCTCTCTCTCTCTCTCTATATATATATATAGTCTTTTTAATTTTTTGAACTAAAAATTAACCTCTACACCTATATTTTTCAAAATATTCCTATGGTGTGAATTTTTTAAAATTTTAATTTATTTATATTTTTCTAAAAAGGGTTGTGGCTTGAAAAGTTTAATGTTTTGAATTGTTTATTAAGAGTTTGACAAAATTTTCAAAAACTCTTTTCCATTTTCAAATATTAGTTACATATAGATTTTCATATGTAACCCCCACCATCAGTACATTTTTCAAAACAAAATGCATAACTCTTCACACAAAGCACTATCGATACATAAACGCAAGGCATTTCTCAAAAAATAACTAAACATACACCCAAATTTTTAGGTTTAATTTTTTAGGTGTGGACTTTCCTTATTATATATTAGAAAAATTAAAAAAACTGTTAAAAAAAAAAAAAAATAGCAACTGGCATGGTGGTGGTCGGCCACCCAATGATGGCGGAGCTGATTTATTAGGCAGCCTTGCAGTGGTGGCCGCCAAGGCTATTCGACTGTCTCTTGGTGGCTGCCAGTGAGGTACTTGTTTACCTTGTGTGGTAATAGGGGTATTCAGAGGCCATGCACATGGTGGTTGTCAAGGTTGTTCAACAGCCTCGTGGTGGCTGTCATGGCTGTCAGGTCACCACCACATTAGTTGTTGCCACCATGGAGCACCAATCTTTTTCTTTTTTCCTTCTTTTATTTGCCTAAAAATATTTCTTAATTTTTTGTTTTTCCGAAACACCCCTCAAAACTTTACCGAATCAATTATTTTTGTTTTTTGTTTTTTTGGGTAAAGTCTATTTAACTCCTTCAAACTACTACCCCAATGACAATCTACCTCCCAAATTATCAATTACGACAATTTACAGCCCAAACTACTAAAACAATGACAATGTACCCTAAATTTTTTAAAAATGATGAAATTACCATTACTAAAATAAAAATAAAAATACTAAATTTTAATTTTTTTTTCAAATTTTTAAAGGTATTTTTGTCTTATTGAAAATTCTATAGGGGTAATTTTGTCATTTTGCTAGCATTCAGGGGTACATTGTCATTGTTTTGGCAGTTTGGGGGGTAAATTATCGTAATTGATAGTTTAAGGGGTAAATTATCATTAATTGGGGTAGTAGTTTGAGAGGGTTAAGTGGACTTTACCCTTTTTTTTTTCAAATGTGATCCTCACCAAATGAATTAACAATTTGGTTAGAAGATTCCGAATCTGTATTAAATTGGAGCTTAATTATAATGTCGCTATAAGTTCCATAAATATATTGGAAGGTCCAAATGAAAAAGAAAGTCAAAACAAAAATAAATAAATAAAGAAATTTTGGACTCAGGGAATCTTAAGTTTTCCACAGTTTTTACTTAATAATTAAGCATATCATTATTAACATTGTCATTATTTATTGATTGATTAGGGTATGACAGGAATTTGGAAGACGTTTCTCTTTGTCTATACATTAACTTTTTTTTTTTCTTTTTTGGAAAAACTGAATATCTTATTCCATAAATCGTTCAAAAAAAAAAAAAATAATAATAATACAATCAAAGAGGAGGTAAAGTTTCCTCTCTCTTTATAATATTATAGATACACGGGGGATTTCATTCCTCCACCTAATCTCTACGACATGCTTGATGGCCTCCTTGGCTAAGCCATGCGCTGCAAAATTACCGTCTATATATTAACTAGTTGGTCCTTTTAGAGGGATAGAGTAGCATCTAGGAAGAGCAATAAATCTTTATATATATATCCGCACGAGGAGAGGGAAATGAGAGAGATATGAATTAGTGACCTTCACCTTCACTTCATGAGGCGTTGCCTCTAACCAATTGAACTACCATTCAAGAACAATAGTAAATCTTTGACTAGCTAAAATGAAAACGTTATTTTATATGAGTTTGCAATAAATTAATTAATTAAACTTGTTTTTTTTTTTTTCTTTTATATATGTTTGCAATTTGTTTGTTTCTGATAAAAGATATTTTTGCTTGTCGTGTGGGAAAAAACACAATGGAAGTCATATGATGCTGTGATCGGCGACATTACCTTACTAGCCGGCCGAATGCAACACGTTGATTTTACAATGCCGTTTGCGGAGTCAGGTTTGTCTATGATTGTTCGGGCAATACCGGAAGCATCGGCATGGATGTTTATGAAGCCCTTCACGGTGGGAATGTGGGTGGCGACTGGCGGCATCTTGATATACACAATGCTCGTGGTTTGGTTCCTGGAGCGTCAATGCAATTCAGAGTTTAATGGCCCCTGGAAGAAGCAAATTAGCACTGCGCTTTGGTTCACCTTCTCCTCTCTCTTCTTTGCTCATAGTAAGTATCAAATTTCTATATATATATATATATATACATATAGTTTCTGGTTTGGGAATGTTTTAGATGAAAAATTTTAAAGAGTGTAAAAAGCAAAGCTAAACATTTACAAGTCCTAACTCACAATAAACTATATTGCTTTAAAATAAGTAATAAGTGGGTGTATACACTAGTGTATATGCTCTAGTAGGGTACGAAGTACCAAACACACGTGCATGACGATATGGGGGTTTGATACTTAAATATAAACTACTCACCGACTTTAGTATGGGGGTTTAGTATTGATTTGTAGTGATATGGGGGTTTGATACTTAAAATAGTTTGATACTTAAGTTCTGTTATTTAGGTGCGTGACGATATGGGGGTTTAAGTTCTGTAATTTCAACTGATTTATTTTATAGTTATATTTAAGTATGAAGGGTCATTTAGACACACGTGCGTGACGAAATGGGGGTTTGATATTTAAGGAAAGCAACTCAATAACACGCCTCATTTCATTTTTTGTTTTGCTTGCGACTTGAAAGCACTCATAGCACGTGGTGCATGTTATATTGCAGGGGAAAAAATACACAGCAACCTGAGTCGTTTGGTGATTGTACTATGGCTCTTTGTGGTGTTGGTCCTGACATCAAGCTACACCGCTAGCCTGTCTTCAATGCTGACAGTTCAACGGCTGCAACCCAAAGTTACAGATGTAGAGTGGCTAAAGAAGAACAACTTGAAAGTTGGTTGCGATGGTGATTCATTTGTAAGGACATACCTGAATAATGTGCTTCTCTTCAAGACAGACAACATATTGAATGTCACCAGCGAATACAATTACACAGGAGAATTTGAAAGCAACAATATCTCTGCTGCCTTTCTTGAACTCCCATACAAGAAAGTTTTCCTCAATAAGTACTGCAACGGCTACATTGGCACCAGACCCACCACCAGATTTGGAGGATTGGGCTTTGTGAGTAGCAACTCATGAATCTTCAACTTCTTTATAATCCAAATCTGCTCCTTCTTTTCTGCAGAAAGTAATAAAATTATTTTCTTTTCTCTCTCTCTATGCAGGTATTCCAGAAAGGCTCTCCAATAGCGAGGGATTTTTCGAAAGCCATTCTTATTCTATCAGAGAATGGTAAGTTAAAGGTACTGGCGGACGAATGGTTGACTCCCACGGACGAGTGTTCAACCAACATAACTTCCAACAGCACTCAAACCCTGAGCCTCCAAAGCTTTTGGGTGCTGTATCTGATATCCTTTGTCACTTCCACCATTTGTTTTCTACTATCACTAAATTTCTCACCAATAAATCGTCAGAAACATCAGCATGCATACGAAGGAAATGTAGCTCCAGATGATGGAAGTGTTTGGAAGAAGGCAGTTAGAATAGTAGGATACTTTCATATCAAAAGTCCAAGAACAACTCCAACTTTAGCGGACGCATCGGATATAAATGCAGACACAACAGATCATGTAAATAATTGTTCTTCTGAGACTCCGGAGCCTGTCGAGTCCTCCCCACCAGCTGAAATAGAAATGCTATGAACTCCTAACAGTAGGAAATAGGAAGACTCAGATTAATTTTTCATGTGCATAGTTGTAATGCAAGCTCTGTTAAAATGTTTATTCTGTATAAGCAGAAGTGTTGGCCAGGAACCAGTATATTATTTAAAATTGAGTAAATATATGTGTTAGATTATATGTTGTTCCACGTGGATTATGTATATGTACTGTTTATATTATTGGTGTATAATATTTATAATTATGTCACTACCAACAAAAAAAAAAAATAGTAACGTTTGAAATAGAGGCATGCATTTTAATCAAACGTGTCATATGGGGACGTTTTACTGTGCAAACGACCTGACTAAAAATTAAGAATGCTTTTACAATAAAATGCCACTTTTTTGTATAAGCCCTTAAAAATGGATGTTTTACTGTACAAGCGCCTCCACTATAAAGTGGGGGCGCTTGTACAGTGGAACACCCCCTAATAAGGGGGCGTTCCACTAGGGCAAGTGCCCCATTTGAGAACATAGGGGTGCTTGCCTGGTAGGCGCTCCTAAATATATGTAACATGATCAGTTTTACCCTCCAATTAAGTAGAATGTTGTAGATTGTAAAAATATTGTGTTTTTTGCATGGTTTATTTGGAACTTGAGATTGTATAGTTAATGCTTTTAATTAATATTAATGTTCATTGAGGTTTTGGTTTTAGAGTGAGTTTTGAATGTAATTATAAGAGGACTTGTAACATATTTTGTGAGGATGTTGTAATTTGTTGGGAGCAATTGATATTGTATGTGAGATTGTACTATGAGATTGTATGTGAATAACATTTTGATTCAAATATATATTATAAGATTGTATAGTATTAAATTTGGATTTGTTATTAGGTTTTCCAAACAGAAAAATAAAAATTAAAACACAATTAAAAGGTATATGGGAAATTTTTTTTTTCCGTATATTAATTATTGGGGGCGCTTGCCCACGTTGGCGCCCCCTTAGCTTTTCCAAAAGGGGGCGCTTGCACAGTGCCAAGCTCCCCTTTCTCAATTTAGAAACATTTAGCTTAAAATGCCTCCTTTTGGAAGCATTTTTTACTGTACAAGCGTATCTAAATTGAAGTCTAGTTGCTATGATTTGAGGTGTGCGCCAAGTGCCCCTATTCAAGTGTCTCTAAATCTCAATTGGGACGTTTTTTTTTTTTTATACCAAAAACGCCCCAAATATTCATGCCATCCTTAGTTTTTTTTTGTAGTATATATATATATAAGTATATGTTCCATGATTATGATGTTGAATGATGTTATGTTGATATAATTCTTGAAGAGACAAAGCTAAGAGGATCAATAGCTTGACAATTGTATTAAAAAATGAAATTTTCCAACCAATCCCAAACAATACCTAGATGAGAGTGAATATGTGTTTTTATAAAAACTATCCCAAATCAAAAATTATAGCACCAAATATAATAAAAGTAGTAAATCACTCGATTTATACAAGAATTTGGTGAAGAAGTGGAAACTCTTTGAAAAACGCATTAAAGATAAAACCATTTCAGAGCAGCCAATTAAACCCAAAAAACTCATCCACAATAGAAGAATTCAATTAAAAGTATGACACACTTACAAAATCTTTGTAACCGACACCTATTCCTTGTACCAAGCAAACAACATGTTTAGACAGACTAAAAGAAGCAACATAAAAGACTTTAATACCATATTAAAAAATTAAAATATCAAAGAGTGAAAAGAGATCATTTTGAGAATAAGGAGAAAATAAAGAAAGATAAAATTTAAGGTATTAGTTCAGCGTTAAAGGCCTACATATCCTATTAGAATGCCAAATATGACTGTATTTTTATTGTATTTGTTGAAATAATGATTAAGCCCGGGTACCATGTTGAAGTTTGTGGGTAAATATAAAATACGAGAATAATAGTATAAGCAAGAGAGAAAAGAAAGATAAAGAATCACGGATAGTTCGGTGACGCTCACCATTCCGAATAGCCTATATATAGGACTGAATTGTGTTCATTAACTTATTTATTTGCAAAATTGCTTGTAAATTCACTTATCCACGGAGATGAGTGAAAGATGAAATTAAGAATGATATATTATCATTTCTCATATTTTAAATATAAAAGGTACTGAGAGAGAATAATACAAAAATTCAGAGTGGTTTGATGATAGAGTACTCCTACATCTATCGATATAATATACCCAATAAAATTACTTGTTTGCTATGTTGATTTGATATTATATATATTGTTTTACAAGAAGTCCTATTTATATATAGAGCATATGTGGACAATGTGGTGTAGGTAAGATAAGCCATAGAAGTCAATGGAGGTTTTCCAATCCTTTATGTATACGTGATATTGTAATGACTGAGAAATCGTTGAATGTTGAATGAAATACTCGAATTCCACTTCAAAAAAAAGAAAAAAAAAAAAAGAAAAAAGAAAAAGATAAGCCATAGAAGTCAAATATTATAATTATGGTTAGAAATTCTATGGATCCTATTGAATACATTAAAATTGTAATCCTGAACAAATATGGAATAAAATGTTATGACTATTCTAACACGATTCTACATCTCTTGTCAATTCAATGCACCTTAATTTGTATCCTATTACGTACTCACATGGCCCCCATCTAACTAGTGCAAGGATGCTAAGTTAATTCATACTCGATTTTAAAGCTCAATTATTTGACTAGTCAAGCTTGAAGATTGAACAAATCAAAATTGGTTTGATATATTCATAGATAAACAAATAAAATTTATTTCATGTTTTATAAACATTATTACAACCAAAGGATATTTAATTAATTAGACAATTCTTTTAATATACTTAGAATTAATGTAGGTCATAGATATGTACTAACAGAGCAAATAGAAGTTTCTTAAGTAAAAATTGCATTAATTAATAGGTGTCTTGGCAAGGTGATGAAAATCAAACATAAAAATTGTTTATAAAACATGAAACTGTCAGGTATTCCTCATACATCTATTAAGGTATTTTCCTAGGCAAGAGGATGTTGTTACTTGTTATATATTGATATTCTTTGACACGCAACCATTGATAGAATTAGAGGCTCTGTCTCGAAAGAGCCTGTTACTATTCATCAAAAAAAAATTCAAACTCTCAATATTTTTATTTTTTTTATATCACATCAATCAAGTTTTCCTACAATCCGGGCCACTAAACGGTTCCAAACCAATGCCAAACAGAGCCAGAGAAATTTGACGTCTCTATTGACCATTTCCGCTAGGCTTTCAAAGGTGTCTTTCCTCGAAGAATCACGCACAAAGCATACTACCCTTCCAAATTCGAACTTTCTCAATTAATGTCTGATCCTTGTTAAATATCCAAACTGACGTTTGGAGACTTTAAGTCTAACAATGACTAATTAACGTTGGTGGATTCCCTTGATCATTGCCAAGAAAATTCGACTCCATACAAGACAAAGTCAAAGATGCAATATTCCACATTCATATTCTTCCAGATAACGCGTTTTCTTGTTCCTTCTCAGATGATGATCAACGGACGTACATAGAAGATGTTGATAAGGTTGCCAAAACAGTATTCGACGTCCCATCTGCCCTATGCAGTACCGTCAGATGCAAGTAATTAGCGGGGTTTCGAGAGCTTGGTTGCTCTTCCCGCACTGATATTTGTTTACTGTGATCTTCTTCTATGGAGCTGAAGCAAAAAATAACGAAGTTACGGGTATAGGTGTTATCATTGATGTTAAAAGCCGTATGGGAAAAGAAGAGAAAACAGCCATGGAAATTGAAGCTCAAAACCACAACAAAAAGTCGAAGACTCACAAAGTGCTTCCCCATTTCCCGGACGACCTTAGAGGAGCTACAGTAGCTTCAATCGGTAAGTTATGTTTATAACTTAAGAGATCATTTTTTTCAATTATTTCTTTTTGTAAATCTAATAGATTTATCGTTAGATTTTTGGACTTATATGGATTGTACAAAAATTTAATAGTAGATTCACCCATTCACTATACGGAAATATATAGTTGAAAGAATGATTTTTATCATTTCTAATAACTTAATAGTTGTTAATTACTTAAAAATATTAATAAGATATATAAACACCGTTATATACAATAAAACACATTTTGCACTGTAAAATGATTTAAGAACATGCATGCCTGGCCACCCTAAAAAAAAAAAAAAAAGGTCAAAGGAACGTTAAAGGCTTTAAGAAAAATAAAATGAGAGAAGGCCACATGTTACAAGGGCTTAGAAAAACAAATGACATACAATGTTTATTTTTCCTCTTTTTTATTTTCTTTTTCATTATCCTTAATATTTTGCATCTTGATTCTATCATTATTTTTGTATCTTTTATATTTTATATGTTATTTTTATCAGACACCGTTGACTTTAATTAGTTGGTTGCTATTATATATGAGTTTCGATCGCTTATCATCATTTTGCCAGATTCTATTGTTCCTCATTTTAATATTAATAGAAAAGATTTACAAAATAAAATGTTCCCAGTTATTGCTTGCGTTGGAGAATATGCTATATATGTTTTTAATGTAGCATGGCAGAGTGGAAAGTTGATACCACACATACTAAACTTCACAACTCTTCTACAAAACTTGAAAAAATATAGGAACTATACGAAAAGTGAAGAAAAAAACCCCTTCGGAGTATTCTTATTGACAATAATGAGTAGCCTTTATTACAAAATAACCTCTATTAAACTAATGACAAACTCGTTTTAGCGAACTTTCTATCATATGATTAGTCACAATCTCGCTCCACCGAGGGTGCAGCAAACATGAAGCAAACTTTCTATTTGATTGCCATAGCATCTTGCTTGGGCAATCATTGAACAACAGTCGAGTAAAAATCTTGCCACAATTTTTATTTTAAGTTGTTGAGGTTCAACAGTGTTGCTCAATCTGCTCACTTGAAAGGCTCTTAGAACCAGCCTCGCGGGGTGTGATTTCGAGTGCCATAAAAGGATTTGGCTTCCCTCACTGGACACCAATTAGTTTTTAGATGAGATAGTCAAAGACCTAATCCAACAAATAGTATCAGAGCTAGGGTCATGGATTCGAATCGCGAGAACGTCATGTTGAGGGAGGGATTGTTGAGGTTCAATAAATGCCACTCTGCTAACTTGGACGGCTCTTAGAACATATCTTACGAGGTGCGATTTTGAATGCCGTAAAAGGATTTGACTTCCCTTAATGGATACCAATTGGTTTTTAGATGAAATTGTCAAAGGCCCGATCGAACATAAGTGACTCTTGAGCAAGACTCAAGGGAACTCTTGGGTGCTTTCAAAATCAAAGGCCAACCCTCTAGAAGCTTTCTTCCTTTGCTTAAACTTGTCCATAAAGTCTTAGCAAAATGGTCTACACCATCCTCTCCAGGTTGGACATAATTTTCCCTCAAATTCACCTAATATAGACCTTCACACCATATACGAAAAGAACCCATTAAAATGACACTAGGAATGAAAGGCATCCCCAAGAATCATTCACCTTTCTCATTGGCACTCCAACTCCTGGAGTTTTACATACATGCCCTACTTGTCTTACTGATGTAGCGTGGTGTCGTGGGTGCAAAGACAAGCAGCAAGAGAAGGAACAATATTGCTTAAAAACCTTGATTCTATTAAGGATCTAAAAAATCTTCTTAAAACGCTCGAGTCTATTTAGGGTTTGAAGAAAAAATGTAGAAGAAACTCAACTCTGAGCTTTTTTATTGATAAAAACTGAATAAATATCAAAAACTACGTTCTTGAGGTTATAAGCATGTATTTATTGACTCCACAACTCATAACCCTAGTAGTAATAGAAATTAGTCGGTTAACAACTTTATGTTGGTTGTTCGAATGGAACATACCTCCGTTCAGATGGTCGCAAAATAAAACTGAAATTGAAGAACGTAAACTGAAAACATAACATAGGCATTCGAACAGACGTATCGGGAATTACTATGGAGAATTTTCGATGTTGGCTGTTAATTCGCTAGGCTGTTCGAACGGGGCATCGAATGGATGCCTCGAGAATTACTATGGAGAACTCCCAAGAGTGTCCCGTTCGCTTGACCGTTTGGACGGGCTATCGAACGAAGGTTCCTACAATTGTTTTGATCGCTCCTTAGCACGAGTTTGTGCTCTCGACTTGATTCCTCTAGCGGACACAGTTTCTTGGGCCCCCTTCACACTTACATATGCTCCAATCCTCCTCATGAATTCCCAAGCACTTTGATCTACATCACTTATATATAGTAATTCTACAAAAGACCACAAGCCCTAAGTCAAGGGTACACACATTACATCCTCTTACTCTTACTTCAGCCCCCTACTCAGAGATAACCCTACTCACTTAGGCGTCAGAGTGTCTCCCACTAGTATTTACAACAAGTCATCCATGTGTCTTTGTTTTGCAAGAACTCTTGACCGGATTAAAGGGAGGTAGTGAACCGTATCAAAAAAATTCATTGTCATTCATGGTGATTGTTTATAAAACAGAGACGGCTAAGAGTTACAGTCTAAGAACTAACTATCCTTTAATTAAATATAAACTCCCTTACATTTTCATTTAACATTTCAGCATTCAATACTAAAATGTGCTAACAATGTACATTAATGGAATCTCTAAATTTTGGTATAACAGCTGAAGAATTCATTAGAGAGAAAAAGGTGAAAGTGATTATTGGCATGCACACATGGCAGGAAGCCGCTGTAGTAGCTGATGTTGGAGGGCAAGCTCATGTTCCAGTCATTTCGTTTGCAGCACCAGCCATCAACCCACCCAAAACGTCACTTCGTTGGCCTTATTTGATACAAATGGCTAAAAATGGTTCTGAGCAAATAAAGTGTATTGCAGATATTGTTCAGGCCTACAATTGGCAAAGGGTCATAGCCATTTATGAAGATGAACCATATGGTGGCGATTCCGGCAAGTTAGCAGTTTTATCTGAGACTCTCAGAAATGTTGGTTCGGAAATTGAGAACCGATTGGTTCTCCCACCACATTCTTTGGTGTCCGACCCGGAACATGTTGTCCATGAAGAGCTGGATAAGCTCCTGAACAAAACAAAGTGTCGGGTTTTCATAGTTCTTCAGTCAACATTAGAGATGGCGACTCATTTGTTCAGAGAAGCCAAGCAGATGGGACTCGTAGGAAATGACTCAGCTTGGATTATTGCAGACAACATTGCAGATTTGCTACACTCTGTTAATGACTCTGTTATATCCCCCATGGAAGGTGCATTAGGAATCAAGACTAACTACTATTCTGAGAATCACCATTTTCATTCACAGTTTCAGAAAGTTTTCAGAAGTGAATATCGAGAGGAAGATAACTCTGACCCTGGAATTTATGCCCTGCGAGCATACGACAGCATTGGAATTGTTATACAAGCGATAAAGAAAATGGCAAGTAACATTACTAGTACTCCAAAGATGTTGTTAGAAAAAAAAAAAAAAGAAAAAAAAAGAGATGTTGTTAGAGAATATGTTGTCAAGCAATTTCTCTGGTTTAAGTGGAAAAATACGTTTCGAAGAAGGCCAGCTCATAGACACTAATAATAATACATTGACGATTATTAACGTTGTTGGGAACAATGGAAAGGGATACGAGGAAATAGGCCTTTGGACACCAGATCTTGGTTTCAGAAAAAGTGAAGAGAAAAATGAAAGTGAAAATGTTGGTAATACCCTGAAAACTTTCGCCGGCCGTCAAGTAATTTGGCCTGGGCACTTAAACCGGACTCCGAAAGGTTGGGAAATGCCGACAAATGCAAGGCCACTGAAGATTGGAGTTCCGGGGAGAACAACGTTCGAGAAGTTTGTGAAGGTCGAGTATGGAGAGACACCGAATCACAACAAATATGATGGTTTTTGCATTCAAATTTTCTCGAACCTGACAGAGCTCTTAGGGTATGATTTGCCTTTTGAATTTGTGGCGTACAATGGCACCTACGACGACCTGGTTTATCACATCTATAACAAGGTAATACCTTTTGTCTAGAAATACTCCTTTAAAATCAGGTTTGGTAAACTCACAATTCGACTTTTAAATTAGTTGTTCGACCTATACAATCCTACCTTTTTAAAGACACGCCTCCTTGCCTGCCGGTTTAAATATGTAGATATTTTCACATTTTCAAATTGCTATTGTGGTCTCGAACAAGATACTTTTCTCAATTTTGTATAAACATTTTTTTGGCCTGTATAATTATATCCCACCCGTTTGTATTGTGTTTTAAGTACCAACTGAACACGTCCAAGTAGAATAATCATAGTTGGTCTCCCTTATCTGCCTTTTTCAGAGAAGAAAAGAAAAAATCTATGAATAACTTGAATCTTTATTCCTTTATTTTTTTCTCTTTTATATGGTTACAATTATTTGTTCTAACTAGGATTTATATATATGGTTGTGATGTGGGTGAAAATATCACAATAAATATCACAATAAAAAGACTTATGATGCTGTGATCGGCGACGTGACTATACTGGCCAATCGGTTGCAATATGCGGATTTTACACTTCCATATGCTGAGTCTGGTTTGGCGATAATAGTTCCAGCAAAACCAGAAGGGTCACCATTGACGTTTACCAAGCCTTTCAGCTGGAGCATGTGGGCGGTGACTGTGCCCTCTTGCTGTACACAATGATCATTGTTTGGCTCCTTGAGCGCCAATCCAATCCCGAATTTGGTGGCACATGGAAGAATCAGATTAGCACTGCACTTTGGTTTACCTTCTCTTCTCTATTCTTTGCTCATAGTAAGTATCAATATACAGAAAATTCTCTCATCTTTTCTCTCTCTCAAAACCTTCTAGTTTTCAAATTCGAGTATGTCTCTCTTGCTAGAATACAAACTTTGAGGACATTCTCGTTTGACTTGTTATAACTCAGGCTCCATTTGTTACGACGTAAAATGCTTTCTGTTGGAAAATATTTTATTGAAAAATGATTTCTTGAAAAACATTTTACGGTGTACGTTTGGCGTGTACGGAAAATCACAAATTATATATATATAATCATATTAAACTTTAAATTCCAAAAATGTCCCGACCAAGTCTTAAGGTGTCTGAACCGAGTCCTGCAAGAACCCCACTGCGACTCACCTTGGACCCACCCGGACCCCTCGTAGACCCTATCAGGACCCCTTCAGGATAAACCCGGGGCCCTAGCAGGACCCACCCAAGACCCGACATTGACATTTCGTAATTTAGTGTTTAAAAGTCTCGAGTGGGTCCTGGGCGGGTCTTGTCAATGTTTGTCAATTTGAAAATGAGATGCTAAAAGTCGAAAAATGGTTTATGGTTTGGAAAATAGTTTTAAAAACTGTAAACCATTTTCTGAAAGTTAAAGAAGAATTTACGGTCAAAGGGAAAATATTTTCCGTTAACTATTATTTTACGTCGCACCAAACATTCGAAAATACGGAAAACATTTTTCATAAATCATTTTACGACGAAACAAACGGAGCCTCAATGCATACCAATTCGTCGGAGTTTGACTCAATAATGAACCTTAAGAACATTTCATTTTTTTCTGTTTTCTGTTTCTGTTATTACAAAAACATTGGTTTACTTATGATTTAAAAGCACTCATAATACCAGATGAGTTCATTTTGCAGTGGAGAAAGTACACAACAACTTAACACCTATGGTTGTTGCAGTGTGGCTCTTTCTGGTGTTGATCCTAACCTCGAGCTACACTGCTAGTCTGTCTTCATTGCTCACAGTGCAACAACTGCAACCAAACGTTACAGATATTGAGTGGTTGAAGAACAACAACTTGAAAGTTGGCTGTGATGGCGATTCGTTCGTACATAAATACTTGCAGAATGTGCTTAACTTCAAGCCGGAGAATATCGTGAATGTCAGCAGTGAAGACGGCTACCCAAAGGAATTCAAAAGCAACAATATATCTGCTGCCTTTCTTGAACTCCCATATGAGAAAGTCTTCCTCGATAAGTATTGCAAGGGATTCACTGGCACCATACGTGCCGCCAGATTTGGAGGATTGGGCTTTGTGAGTTGTTTTTGTTTTTGCCTTTTCCTTTTCCATCCATCCATTACTGTCTGATTTTTCACTCTTTTGAAATCTTCTTTTTCTCCCCCATTCAGGCCTTCCAGAAAGGCTCGCCATTTGTGAGGGACTTTTCTGTAGCCATTCTAAATCTATCCGAGAAGGGGGATTTGATGTCACTGCAAGAGAAATGGTTGACTCCCTCGCATGAGTGCTCACCCACCATAACTTTCAGCGAACCTCAAAGACTGAGCTTCCGGAGCTTTGAGGTTCTCTATCTACTATCTGTTGCCACCTCTGCCATTTGTCTTGTACTGTCGGTAATATGTCATCGGCGGCAACATCAAGTTGCCTGTGAAGGCCGAAACGTTACTCCGGGCGATGAGAGCGTTTGGAAGATGGTTAGACTCGTAAGATACTTGAGCATCAAGAATCCACGAAGAACTCCAGCTTTGGCAGACACAGATGACAGCTTATTGAAGAAAACAGCTAAACTTGTAAAATACTTTTATGTCAAGAACCGAAGAAACGCTCGAACTCGGGCAAATATATCAGGTACGAATGAGACACAATAGATGAAATGAATGTTCATCGAGGTGGGAGTTCATCATGATGTAAACGAATAAGTTCATTTGACGATCCGCTTAATACTTGTTCGTATAAACTTGACTTGAATTCGATTCGTTTAACAAATGAGCCTATTGTGAACATAAAATTAGGCTCAATTATTAAACGAGTTATATTCATATAAAAGCAACTCGTAGCTCATATAAACTCGTATATATTTATTTTTATTATATTATTTTAATTTCGTAGTTAGAACTTCTTCGGTATCTAGGAATTCTCTTTCTAATGTAATATATATATTTTGCATGGTTAATATCAGTCTAGATATAAACATTTGTCATTGTTTGTACATGACTGTTTTTGTATGTATAAATGTGTGCACACATAATGAATTTATATACCTACTATAAAACATATATATAGGTATATAAATTCAAGATTAGATTATTTAAAGTTTAAGTTAATTTATTAATTAATTCAAATGATAAAATATTAACTAATAATTAATTAACTGATAATCAAAATGAATGTACAAAAAAAAAATCATAATATTTACTTTATATAAGGAATGAATAAATTAACTAAAGAGCTCGTGAACAAGTTCAAAATCGTTCCAATAATAAATGAGATAAGTTTGAACAAATCATCTAACTCAGTGACAAGTTCGAGTTCAGCTCATGTTCGAAATATCATTAAATAATCAGAGTTTTGAACATTCAATATTTGGCTTGACTCGACTCAACTACAGCCCTACTTTCTGGCCACCTATAGCACCTTTCATTCTTCGCCTGCCAACGTAGACTAAAATGTTATGGATTCCTGAATGTTAAGGAGGATCACACAGATGAAGGCTGAGAATAAAATTTCCTGTGTAGGCCATGTACCAGTATAATATTTCTTCATAGGCACACGCATCACAGTAACAAAGATATAAAGCTAGTTTGCAAATCCCTTTCACAGTTAATGACAATCACTCACCTTTCTCAAGTTCTCATTCAACCAAACATATTATATTCTACAAATCGTCAGAATTTATAAAATGATTCTTCTGGGTGCAAGTTTAACTGTCAAGTGTCAGTAAGATACATACGCATGCATACACAAAGTAAGAGGCATGCAAATTAAGATTCCTCAATCAATCCCGGCTACTGCTTTCATCAGTTAAATTCGAAATGATTAAGAACTCAAAGCACTAAAAATCCACCGGACAAGCTCCAGAGGAACATGATTCCTAGTGTTAGACAACAAATAATATCTAGAAACTCATCAGTTTCTTCCTCTATGAATCAAAACTAGCTCCAGCAGAGAACTTCAATAAATCAATGGCTTCTAGTTGTATACTTCTGGTGCATACCAATTTTTGTGAAATCGAATGCCTTCTTACTCTGGGCACACACCTAGGCTACCGGTAGCCTCTTCCTCTTCCACGTCCACCCCACCCTCTCCCTCTGCCTCTAGTCCCACTTCTCCCACCATGAGACAAATCTTCCACTGCTCTATTAACCAGTTGGTTTTGCAAACCACCAGCTCCACGGCCCTTTATATAGCAGCAGTTCACACAAGATATAAATGTGTCTACCATAAAGAGAGAGAGAGTGTAGGGAGCAGGGGAGGAAGAAGATAATCAGGAAGAGCTCTCGTACCCAGTTGTGGCGGGAACAGAAGGTTTTGTTGCTTCTTTCCAAGATAGGTTGATACTTTTATCTCCAATAAACGAGGGTGTTTTTGAATGTAATGGCTGGATATAGAAATGAAATATCAGTTTTTACAGTAAATAAATAAAATACCATATATATAGACGCAAAAACTTTGCTCCTTTGCACCTTTGTCATTGCCAAAATGTTATTACATGTCCGCAACCCAGTGGTTGTATTCTGCTTTTGAGTTTCCTGCACATTAAATGGAAAATATGTAAGATAAATGATGACAAAAAAGCTCCTACAGAAAACAGGATCTCCTGAGAACAAACTCACAACGTTATTCTTTGCTTCATCAGATTTGGCAGCTACCATAGCTTTGTTGTGCTCAGCCATTCCCCAAGTTAATTTCTTCATGGTAGCCCTAGTCAACTCCTCAACATTACTCAACCTGCAAAATCAATTGTAAGAAAATCATACACAAAGAAAAAGTTGCAACTTTGTAAAAGTAAACCATATATTATACTGCCCATCTGATGTAGATCGAAGTGTTTGGGATTTCATGAAGAAGACGGGAATGGACGGTAGTGTGAAAATACCCCAAAAGATGGTGACGCGATCCCAGATTCGCGCTGCAGAAAAGGGAGTTCCTGGAATTACGATCGATCGCACGTTGATTGCGCTCAAGCGCCTTGGAGTAGCGATCGAGCGCATGATGCCTGCGCTCGAGTGTCCAACCCCTAGAAATATGATGTCCGTCTCTGGTTTTGTAACCAATACCCCTCTGTAACTGCGAACAATCGCATGCTCGAGCGCACCTAGCCTCTGAAAGTGCGATCGAGCGCACTCGGGGCACTATGTTACTTTTCCGCGTTTTATTAACTTTAAACTGACTTTCTTTCCATGTTTTACTAGGATTAGGGTCTTGAAAGTCCCTATTCCGTGTTTTACTTCTATTAGAAGTATTGGAGGCTATAAATACATGCTTATAGCCTCTAGTAAACTCAGTTTATGAATGTTATTTGGTTTTCTCAATAAGAATACTCAGAGTTGAGTTGCTTCATTACTTTTCCTTAAATTCATGGATAGCATCTATTGATCTGAGAAGGTTTCTTTGATTCTTGTGATAGTCTCACAATCTTAGGAATATTTATCCCTTCTACTTGCTATTTTCTTGTTCATCACTATCCATTGCTGCATCAGTTGGTATCAGAGCCTAAGTTTCTTTCCATGGCGCCAAACACAAGAGGAAGGGGTAACCGCTATGCAAATTTGGAGAACGTGTATGAACGTGAGGACTTAGTTCGTGGAGAACAAGCGGCGGCACAATGGGAACTTATGGAGGACACAATTGCAGAATTGAGGGTGCAACTTGCAACCGCCAATACACGATTGGCCAATCCGGAGTTCCACTGTGCGCATTGCCACCAACCCTCACCGCCCAGCTTGGATGGGGAAGATGAACAAGGTACGGAGAATGAAGTTGGGAACCCTTTGCAGGGTGCAGAGTACACGGTCATCAACCCCATGTACAAGCCCATGCCAATCGATGGGAGAGCGGTTTCAAACTCGATATTCCTGAATTCCACGGGGGTCTTCAACCCGAAGAATTTTTGGATTGGGTAGTGGCAGTTGGAAAAATTCTTGATTTCAAGGGGTGCCTAAGGATCAACGAGTTTCTTTGGTCGCAACCAAATTTCAGGGAAGAGCTGTGGTGTGATGGCAGCAATTGAAGCAATCAAGAAAGTAGTAGGGCAAGAAGAAAATCAACAGATGGGAGAAACTGTTGAAGCATATGCGACCAGCCTTTTTACCCTACAATTATACACAAACCATGTATCAAAAGTTGCAAAATTTGAGCCATGGTTCGAAGTCTGTGGATGAATACACGGAAGAATTCTACAAGTACCTTACACGTGTGGATCTATCCGAAACAAACGACCAACTAGTGTCACGATACATTGGAGGTTTGCGCCAACAAATTCAGGATTCCCTAAACCTCTTTGATTCCCCTAATGTGTCTAAGGCCCATCAAAGGGCACTATTTCTAGAAAGGACGGCTTCTAGAGGGTCTTTTAGAGGATTCGGTGGAGGAACTGGGGGAAGCACAAACTGGTCAAGTGGGCGATTCACGGAGCGCAGCACCACTCCAACTCCAAACGAAGGCCGTACCCCAACCGCCACGGGACCACCGACCCGAGCCGCAACATCCAATGTGCCTAAATGTTTTAAGTGTGGCGAACCAAGCCACCAAATGGCGAATTGCCGCAAAGGGAAAAGGTATGGTAAGGGACTACTCATCGACTCGGGAGACGCCTTCAGAGGACAAGGGGAGCAGGATGAGAAAGAAGCAGTTTTCGACGACTATGATGGGGTTGATGAAGAATTTGTTACCGGGGATGACAGCCCTCTATTAATGCTTAGGAGGGTGTGTTTTACACCCTGGAAGGAAGAAAGAGACGATGGCCAGTGCCACAACCTTTTTCAGATGACATGCACAATTGGGGGCGAAGGGTGCAAGCTTGTCATTGACGGGGGCAGTTGTGAGAACGTAGTAGCGGAGGAAGCGGTCTGAAAATTGGGCCTTGGGACGGAGAAACACCCTACACAATATCGCTTGGAGTGGCTCAAGAAAGGAAACGAGGTAATAGTATCCAAACGTTGCCTTGTGAATTTTTCGATTGGAACTAAGTATAAAGATGAAACATGGTGCGATGTGGTGGCCATGGATGCATGCCATTTATTACTTGGAAGGCCATGTCAATATGATCGGAGTGCTCATCACGACTGGAGAAAGAACACCTATAGTTTTTTGGTAGACAATATAAAACTTACTCTCCTCCCAAATCTGAAAGAAGATTCCAAACCTTCTAAAGGGGAGGGTCAAACTTTGTTAGCCAAGCATGAGTTCATTAAGGAGATGCTCGATTCAGATTGTGTGTACCAATTATATGGCAAGGAGTGTGGTTCCACGGAGGAAACGCTGGCTGTGGTAAATGGTTTATTAGAAGAATTTTCAGATGTGTTCCCAGTAGAGTTACCCAAGGATCTACCACCTCTTCATGACATTCAACACCAAATCGACTTGGTGCTGTTAAGTGCTAAAATATCCATATTTTTAGCCCTTAACTTACATGTTTTAATCATTTAGCTTTAGTTAATTTATGTCATTTTAGTTATTTTATGTGTTTTCCTTGATTTTGTAGGTCATTGGAAGAAAAAGAAGCCATCTCCAAAGTTTTGGACTTAAAAAGAGCTATTTTGGAAATTGGAAGGCTCTGGTAAAGCGATCAATCGTAGGGGAGCTACGATCGAATGCACTACAGGCGATGACCACAACGCACACGGCACCCATGATCGAGCGCAAGCACAAGGAGGATTGATCACAGACCTGCGATCGATCGCACATGGGCTGCAATCGAGCGCACCCGTGCGTGATGGCCAAGTTAGTCGCCAGCCTTAATAAGGAAAGAACAACTTTTAGGGTTTTGTAGCTTAGTGCGAACTGGGGCTGAAACCCTACAATTTTTAGGGGTTCTAGAGTATTCTTAAAGGCCTATAAATAGACTCTTAAGCCTCTAGAATAGAGATACTTTCCAAAAGAAGAATTTGAGCTCTTCAAATTCAAGTTTCGGGTTTATTCTTTTCTTTTCTCTTATTTTATTTTATGAAGATGTTTAACATCAAACTTATATGTAACTAATTTATTTAGTAGGGTTAGATTGAAGCTCTAGTTATGTTTAGTTGATATTCAATATTGGTGCCGTTGTGATGATCTTGTTGTGATATATAAATTGATTAATTTCTATTTTCATGAATTCCTCATATGTGTGTGCCTGATCAACATATGCATATGGTATGAACTAGTTAGTTAAATCAATTTGGATGACCGAGTCCTAGGTTTAATAAAAGTAACAAAAGAAATTCACACCGGGTTCTTGGGTTAATCAACATGGGGAACCAGGAGTAGACACCCATGCCCTAGGCCTCATGTGTTTGTCGATTTCCACAGTTTTATACTTTCTTAAATAACAACTTAGTAGACACCCATGCTAAATCCTTTAAGAAAGAAAAGAATTAGAGTAGACACACATGCCTAATTCGTTGCTTAGGGAAATCATTAGCTTAAGGAATAGACACCAATGCCCTTAGGTTGACATACATTAGATATTCATAAAATGATAAAAACATTGGCATATTGTTATATTAGCTAAATATAATTAGTAGTAGATATCGAAGCCCTACCCTTTTATCATTATCAACTCAATTCCAATCTTTGTTTTAGTTTACTTTTGGAATTAATTTTAAGCAATATTCAGCAATCCTCGTGGAAATGACCCCGTACTTGCACCCTAAACTACTATGTTGACCTCGTGTACTTGCAGGTAAAACATCCAATTATTTGCCTATTAATTTAGGTAGATAATAATGACAAGAAGTTTTTAGCGCCGTTGCCGGGGATTGCGGCGAAATTTGTTTAGAATTATTTTCCTTTTGTTGTATTGTTTTAATTTTCATTTTTAAATTTTGTTATTATCAAAAATCAAAAAGATTTTCCATTTTTCTTAACTTTTCTGTTTTCTGTTTCAGGTTGTAGACTTGCGATTCTGTTATTGCGATCGAACGTCAGCCGAGTGCGATCGAGTGCATTGCGATCGAGCACACTTACTTGCGATCGAGCGCAGTTCCAGGGAGTATCTGGACAAGCAACACTGAAGCTACTTTGACTGAAGAAGCAATTCAATTGATGCAAGGTCGTCGATCTCAATATTCAACAGTCATTCCACTTGATCCTAAAATTGAGCGGACAATTCGACAAAGACCTAGAGACAAAGAAAAAGAGAAAGAAATTGAGATGGAAGATTTGCAAGAGAATCCACCAATAGTGCCAAGACCACTGGAGGCAAATCCACCACCGGTGCGGAGACCGATGAAGTAGGCGTTCGTCCTAACGAACCTCAATCAACCTTCATGCATAGCATAGCAACTAGAGGTGGAAGGCAACTATTATATTTCTCCTCAAATCCTCAATGCATTGACTCACTTCAGGGGCACAGCTACTGAGGATCCCAACTTGCATCTTAAGGAGTTCTTTGATCTATGCAAGTTGCAGCACATCCAAGGCCTAACTCCAAAGAGACTCAGGTTAGTCCTCTTTCCCTTTTCTTTGAAAGATAATGCTAAACTGTGGTATAATTCTTTTCCTGCAGATTCTATCCATACTTGAGAAGAATTACCCACCAAGTTTCTGAAGAAGTTTTTCCCAGCCCAAAAGACAAGATAGCTTAAAAGGAAACTTCAGATGTTCCAACAAAAGAGATGGAGATCTTTTCTTTGAAGCATGGGATCACTTTAATTCACTGTTTCTCAAGTGCCCACATCACAACATCCCTCAAGATGATCAGGTACAAATTTTCTATGAAGGTTTAGATGATACTAACAAAGGGATGGTTGATTCAGCTTATGGAGGAGCACTTATGGAAAAAAGTAGTGAAGAAGCAATGGAGCTGTTTGAAACACTAAGTGAGCAATCCCAACAATTCTGCTCTAGAGGAATGAGAGGAGTAAAAAGCAAAGGCATGTATGAAGTGAATTTCAATGGGGAATCTCCAAATCAGATGGCTACTGTGGAAAAGAAGTTAGATATGATTGTCAAAGCCATGACTGCTCAGAAAATCTCACCCTTCAATAGGACACACAAGTCTAGATATGTGCTATATGTTCCCATTTAGATCACACTACTGAAATGTGTCTGTTATCTCCATTTGCAGAGTAAGAAGAGGTGAATTATGTGGGACAAAACAATTACCCCCACAAGAACAATCTGTACTCCAACACCTACAATCCAGGGTGGCGCAACCATCCAAATTTCTCATGGAGTAACAATCAAGGACAGCAGAAGGGTCCCCAACAAGCAAGCCAGCTGACCCAAGAGTCAAAGATGAACCAACTAGAGAATATGATACACACTCTGGTGCCTTCACAATACCAATTTATGGCTAATCAAAAACAATTCAATACAAAGGCCGACCAAGCCATCCAAAAAGACTAGAAGTGCAAATGGGGCAGATGGCAAAGGAGCTGAGTGAAAGGAAGCAGGGAGAATTTTTAGCCCAAACAATACCCAATCCAGGGGGTCATTAGCAACTGAAAGCAGTCACAGTTCTCAGAAATGGCAAGGTCATTGGAACTGAGAAGCCACCTCAAGCATCTCCAGATGAAGCATCAACTTCCAAGGTAAACAAAATGGAGAAGGTAAATGCACCACCCTTCCCTCAAAGGTTAGTCAAACCAAAGAAAGAAAAGCAGCTTATGGATATTTTTGAGACCTTGAGGAAAGTGGAATCAACATTCATTTATTAGATGCAATTAAACAAATTCCTTCATGTGCTAAATTTTGAAAGGATTGGTGCACTAACAAAAGGAGGTTTCAGGAGCATGAGACAGTGGCCCTAACAGAAGAGGTAAGTGCAGTTTTGTTAAGAAAATTACCACCAAACCTAATAGATCCGGGTAGTTTTACCATTCCTTGCAGGATAGAAGACCATCTTTTTGAGCATGCATTGCTGGATCTGGGAACAGGGGTCAATTTGCGGCCTTACACGGTATATGAAAAGCTAGGTTTGGGGGAACTTTAACCAACCTCAGTCACCTTGCAATGGCAGATAGAAGCATCAAAAGACCAAGAAGTATACTTGAAGATGTGTTGATAAAGGTGGGTACATTTATTTTACCTGCGGATTTCATTGTGTTGGATGCGAAAGAATCCCTTATGCCATCACCCTTGCCTATCATCTTAGGAAGACCCTTTATGAGAACTGCGGATACTACAATAGGTGTGAAAAAAGGGCTTTGTAAGTATGAAGGTAAATGGTAAGACAATAGAGTTCAAAATACATGATGCAATGCAATTACCTCAAGATGATTTTAAATGTTTTGATGTTTGTATGATCCAAGGTGTTAGTGAACCAGTTTTGCAGGATCCACAAAAAGATCCAGTAAAAAAACCTCCTCACTCACAAGTTCACAAGGCAGAGCACTGGGCCAGTCTATGCAGATGTTACTAATGACATCAGTAGAGCAAGGCACCCTCTTCAAGACAAGATAAAGCGGCAGTTGCATGAACAGGACGAATTGAGGTATGAAGTAAATAAGGACACCAAGCTCCATAAGAAAAGACCCAAGGACCATCATCACAAAAAGCATGTCAAGAAGGAGTTCTATATGGGACCGAAACTATTGACCTATAAAGAAAGTCCTATACCTACACCACCAAGGGCACTTGAGCCACATTCTGTGGAGCTCAAGCTCAACTCTCCACACTATAGACATTACAGTTACAAGTAGAAGCGTTTGAGTAATCCAAAAGCTCAAGCGCATCTACTCAGAACAGTGGTACTGAGGCCACTGAAGGCAATACACTTTTCCATCTTTGTTTCTCATCATATCAATTTCCTTACTTTACATGTGTTCTCACTTATCCTTTGTGTTTCCTTTTTATTTCAGAACATTGTTGTACATTATACATTACAACAAAAAAAAAAATTTACATTTTGTTACTACGATCGATCACAACAAGTATGCGATTGAGCGCAGTAATCAAATTTTGGCTTTGTACATTCTGTTAGGAAAAAAAATTTACATTTTGTACATCACCCACTCACGCACATCCTTGCACAAGTGAGATCGAGCGCACCATGTGTGCGACCGAGCGCACTCGGGCAGCAAGCCACGTGACCTATTTAGGTCACTTTCTCCGTATTCCCCCTCACATTCTCACTATACCGTATAGTCCTCCAAGCACCCAACTCCGGCACACCCCTACTCCCATCACTCCTCCACCGTTTTTCACCACCTCTACCATACCACCACCACACAGTTCTCCTCTCCGGCCACCGTACCACCACTTTTCCACCACACAACCATACAAACCGTTCCTCATTCCCATCAACACCCCAACTCTGATTAACTCCCCAACCTCCATTTTTTTTATTATTAGTATCTTTTTTCTGCAATCGTGGGTGTTCATCCACCCATATTGCTTTTTTGTGGTTGGGTTTTGGTGTTTTTGCAAGGGGTTTTGGAGTAGTGTTGACATGCCATAGCAACCTTGGTCATCATAGTGCACACAAAGTATTCGACAAAAGTCCCTAATCAAGCTCATCATGCCAAGAACTCGAGCTTCGTCCTCCCGGGGGTTCGATACCCAAGCCACTTCTCCCCCACCAACTTTTGAGGAGCGGGAGCTGCTGTTTGAGACCACTTTCGCCATTCGCAAAGATTTTTAAAACCTTGAGGCTACTCAATGGGCGGTCGCCAAATTCAAGCGTCGTGGCTCAAGAAGCTTTTCAAGCCGGTCACCTCCACAGCATACCGAAAGCTGGTGATCGAGTTCTATGCCCACCTATCTCACAACTGTAATGGAGTGCACATTGGAGGAGCTGAGTCCACACACTCATGGGGGTTGCCCTTCTCATACTTAATCACCTACATCCTCCGGAAGAAAGGCATCAAGGGCACTGTAGCTGATGAGCCAGTCACTACTACCCCCATCTTTGGCATTTGCCAATAGAACAAGAGCTGCTCCCATATGCCCCGGGCACCTCCAGCACCAGGAGTTGGTGCGAAAGAAAGCAAGGGCCGAGCTGATGGCCGAAGATGAGCCCGCAGCTGAGCCAGAGACAACAGAGGAGGAGGCCCCGATCATTTTTCGTGCAGCACAATACCGCTCACTTAGTGAAGAAATGGCGGGCCTTCAGAGAGAGTTGGCTGATCAAAGAAGGGAGGCTCGAGAAGATAAAGAGTTGATGGATCAACGACTCCCTACCTTAGAAGAAGTGATGCGGTCCATTCTCAGCTGTTTGCCACCACCATTTGGAGCATCTTCTTCTGCACAGCATTGAGCAGGGACCACCGTCTGGCTAAAGACATTAAACTTAGCGCTCATGGGAGGCACCTCATAGTTTATCTTTTTATTTTAATTGTTTAGTGTGTTTTAAGTTAATCTTTTTAGTTATCTTTAGTTTTGTTTCTTTTTACTTGTTTTTGTGTTTTCTTACCTTGCAGGGACAAGTGTGCTTCAATTCAAGTTTGGGGTGTGCTATGAAACATTCTTTCCAAGACTATGTCGTCCATCTCCCGGGTACACTCTTTCCTTAATTTAGACACATTGGGGACAATGTGTCATTTAAGTTTGGGGGTATGGGCACACATGTTCACACACACTTTGTCCCAATTTCATCTTATTTGTTTTGTGTGTTTGTTTGTTTATTTGAAAATAAAAATAAAATAAATAATAAAATAAAAAAAAGTTTATGCATGTTCATGTTTGCCCTAAAATTTTGAGTTAATCTAAAAGAATTGTGGCTTAAATTCATTAATGAGCTTAAAATTTTGAACACATGATCTGATGAGAAAAATTTTTAGCTTGGTTACTTACTTAGAACAGTTGAAAAATCACATGTTTGATTTGATCTTACAAGTATATTAGCACATAATTTGTGAGGTATGACAAGACGTCTGATGTGTGTGTTTCTATATCTTTGGTGAATTGCATGACTTATTAGATGGACATTTTGGCATATATATAAATGATCATTGATCAGCTTTTCACTGAGTAATTGGACCTCTTGTCTCAAAAGCATTGAGTGTTCACGTCAAAAGGTGAAAATTTTGAATTTGATCAATGTCATGGTTAGTTAGGTTTTATAGCCTTTTTGACTCGAGTTAGTAGGTCCTTAGTGGTGTCTCTACACCTAATGCCCTAAAATTATCTGGTTTGGAAGTCATTGACTTAACATTCGCTACATGGGTCAATTAGAAAGCTGAAGGAAACCAAACATTGCATGCCTATATATTGTTCTCTCTTGTAACATTCAAATCACTGAATAAAAATGTAGTCCTTTATTCTCTTCTTTTTCCCTTTCTTCTTCTTCTCTTTACAAACTTTCTTTCTTTAGTCTATATTTTCACATGGTATCAGAGCAATAAATCCATAACGTCATTCTAGTTCCTTTTCCGTTGTCTCTCTAAGTCATTTCATCAAGCACCTTAGCCGCATCACATATGTTTGTTGAGTCACAGGTTGCAAGCTCACTCCTTCTCCACAGTTACCGCACACCGACATCAACCTTTGGTCATTGTAGTGAAATCTAACCATCCATTGTTGGTTTTGTTGGGAGATTCGACCACCCCTTGGTATTTGCAGCAAGATCCAACCGTCCCTTAATTGGAAATTTGCATCAAGATCTGATTGCTCCTCAGTATTTTACGACAAGATTTGAGCGCCCCTTGGTGTTTTTGTGACGAGATCCGACCACCCCCAGTAGTTTATGGCAAGATTCAACCGACAAACGGCCAATTATTTGTTTTTGTTTATCAAACTGAAGGAAGTTCCTACCATCAGTTTGCGGGGGAGTGTTAGAAGTTAAAATCTGATCAAGTCAAACATATCCAAGCAAGGCAACAATCCTATGATTTACTCCTCCATGTTTCATAGGATTGCATATTACTCTCCATCACAACCCATGATTCACGCCATGATATATAGGATGCGTTCCCTTCATATGCCTATATATTGTTCTCTCTTGTAACATTCAAATCACTAAATAAAAATGTAGTCCTTTATTCTCTTCTTCTTCTCTTTACAAACTTTCTTCCTTTAGATTGTATTTTCACAAAGGGAACTTTCCCGACCATTTTTTCTTTTCCACAAAATACTCTAGATAATTACACTGAAATGATAGAGAAATGAAACATCATCCAATAAGAAAAGCTCCTATACTATCTGCATATACGAGTTTCAAATTTCATATTTCTCACTTTCGCACTGATGAACACAAATGAAAGATGAGCAGCAAAATAAGTCAAATCATTAAATATAGACACACACGAACATTTTCCTACTAAACATTTAAATAAAATCATTTCCACCTATAGATATAATCATCGAGAACATAACTACCAAAGCATGCATAAAAAAAAAATAGTAATGGTACTCTTCACACCAATTTATCACACTAATAAATACAAGAAGTCAGCTGGTATGAAATTGGTGTGTTAAGTAGCATTACTCAAAGAAATTTGATGTCAAAAGCATAAGCAAGCAAAGATTAGAACCGAGTACATGGATATTGAAACAAAATCTAAAAGCCCAATGAACTCAAATAACATGCTCACTATTTCAAGACATGGAAACTGAAGTATTACCTTATATATCAAAAACAGGTATAATGTGTGTTAGTATTTTTGGTAGCATAATTCAGTTCTAAAATGCAAAGGCTACAATTCACGGGCTCAAACACTAATATAGAATGCTTAGAATCCAACCCCCACTGTGCCAATACAGTTCATATGTGGTGAGCGTTAAATTGAATCTCTTAGAGTTTGAATTATTCCTTTGATAAATCTACAGTTGAGAAGTCTATCGGAAGGGTCTAGTAAAGGAGAATCACGTTGAAGAAGATTGTGAGCAATGAGACGAGTTGTAAGCTTATCGATCTTACAAAGCCAAGGTCTTGCAAAGGGTTGTAAGTGTTCCTAGTGTCTGTAATCTCTGGATAATCTTTTGATAGTGATTCCTGGATTTGACTGTCCTATAGAAGTTTTACTTTTAGATCGGTTTCTAAAAGGTTTCCTCTTCATAACCAAAATATATGTGTCTGGCTCTTTATTGCTTTATATATTTTGGTGATTGAATTTCTTATTGCTTCATAGTATTAATTATGCATAAATTGTGATAAACAAGTTTTTGGAGTCGGCATAGCGTTTTTCAACTGGTATCAGAGCAGGTTCACTCTGTTTGAATTAAATTCCTGAGTGAGATCTTTTGACTCCTTGTTTGCTAGGAATACTTCTTAAGGGGAATATGAACTTATAAAATCCTTCAACAATTTGTTGGGAAAATTCACGTTTTTGAGACATAAATACACAAATTGTTTGAAAGGTTTTCAAGATCTTGAACATGTAAAAGAATCCTTAGTGACTAAATTGTCTGAATCACATGTCTTAGTTGATTCTTTAAGATCTGAAAATCATGTTCTAATTTATAAAGTTGATTTGTTAGAGAATAAATTAAAAAAGTCAGAAACTCAATTGGAAAAATTCTCTAGCAATTCCCTTGGGAAAATAATGCATACTCAGAATTCTGATGGTGATAATTCTGGGATTTCTATGATTGTTGATAATGTTGGTAGCTCTACTTCACATGCTTTTAAATCTGACAGGAATACCTTGTTTGTTAAGCCTATGAATGTTAAGGAAGTCGAGGCTAATGTAGTCTGTTTGGATAAGGGCAAAACTTCTTGTTTGAATAATTGTGTGAAGCCCAAATCTAAGACTTCTTCTAAGAAACAAACTCAAGCTAAGTTTGTTCCTACTTGCCACCATTGTGGGAATATTGGTCACATCAGACCAAACTGTTTTCAATTTAAATCCCAAAGACTTTGGAAAAACTCAACTTCTCCTAAGAAAGAAAAATGTGATATTGAGTCGTGCTTCCCTAGATCAAAGTCTAAATATATCCCTCCTCATAAAAGACAACATTCTCAAAGGTTTGTTCCCACTTATTATCATTGTGGCAAAGTTGGTCTTATTCAACCAAATTGTTTTAAATTGAAACCGCCTGTGCATATAAATGAAAATTCCTATTCTAGAAAAGAAAGTAAGGATTTGGTCATAATAACGAAAGAAGTGTTATCTAGGCTAGATAAGCTTGAGCAAAATCATAAGTCTAGACCTAAGATTTCTCAAGTGTGGGTTAGGAAGGATGATACCATTCACCCCTCGATGGGGAGTGGTGGCGATCTCACCTTATGTTAGGTGAGTCACCCATATGCCTAGGAAAAATTTTCAAAAAAAGACAAAAATATTTTTCTTTGGTTGTTTTTCTTTTCCTTCTTTTGCACCTAAATAGTCTATTAATTTCTCATGTTACTTTCATGGATTTAATTCCTTGCGTCTTGGAATGTTCTTAATATGCATGAGATAAAATTTATTCATTGGACTTGTTATTGTGGTTACCTAAAGCCTGAGCTTATGTGATACATTTTGCCTATGCTTTATTTCTTGTGCACATTTAAGTTTAAATTGAGTTTTTGCTTAAATTTATTTGTGAGGTCCGTTAGGTAACCATATGAGGTTTTTGACTAGTGGTATTTTTTCAAATTGACCAGATCCTAGTTGAACCTAGGGCTTAGAAATTCCTACTTTCTCTTTTGTGATCGGCACCAACAGTTTAAGGACACTTTTTCATAGAGAAAAAGAAACAAAATAGTGAAACAAATAAAATATAAAAAAAAACATATTCCAAAAGAAATTTATTTCATTGTGTCAAACTTGTGCAATTTGTTTTACAAAGAGGAATGCATTAGATGAGAGTGACTAAGCCCTAGTATGATAAGATTTGACTTTTGACTTGATTTTCTTGTCAAAACCTTCTATTGGTGAAACTTTCTTCTCATTTTGTAAGTTGGTAAATCTTCTCATTGGATGGCTTACACACACAACACACAAGCATGGGTTGAATGGAACAAGATAGTGAAACAAATAAAATAAAATAAAAACATATTTCAAAAGGAATTTATTTCATTGTGTCAAACTTGTGCAATTTGTTTTACAAAGAGGAATATATTAGATGAGAGTGGCTAAGCCTTAGTATGATAAGATTTGACTTTTGACTTGATTTTCTTGTCAAAACCTTCTATTGGTGAAACTTTCTCCTCATTTTGTAAGTTGGTAAATCTTCTCATTGGATGGCTTACACACACAACAAACAAGCATGGGTTGAATTGAACTTTTTTCTTTGCTTGAGTTAAGTAATATGAGTTTCTTGTCATTTCTAGTCTCATGTATATTTTGCATAATTGGAGCATGTTTGGGATATTCATTGTGAAATACATGAGTCGTTGATGTGTGTATCATATATGTTCATTTGACTTTTGAATGGGAGAAGCCTGTATTTTTTTTCTTTCCAGTTTCTTGTTGATAAATGAGTCATACATTGAAGGGCAATTTGTGTTGATGTGCCTCCATGATCTGCATTAAACTTCATGCATTTTTCGTTTATATGTGATCATGAGTTTTTCTTGTGTTATTCATATTCCACATATGCCTTGATGTATCTTGTGAAGTGTTTTAGGAAACATGAAGACATTTTGTTATTCTATGACAAAAAGGGGGAGTAAAGATGGAGAGATGATGGGATGTCTCGGCATATTGGTTTTGTCACCGAATTGCCAAAGGGGGAGTTTGTTAGTATTTTGTTGGCTTAATTCAGTTCCAAAATCAATATGCCGAGACATCCCATCATCTCTCCATCTTTACTCTCCTTTTAAGGTTTCCTCTTCGTAACCAAAATATATGTATTTGCCTCTTTATTGCTTTATATATTTTGATGATTGAATTGTTTATTGCTTCATAATATTAATTTTGCATAAATTGTGATAAACAAGTTTTTGAAGTCGGCATAGCATTTTTCATTGTGTTTGTTCAAATAGTTAAGGAACTTGCTGCTTGAAGCACCCCTTTGTTTGGTTAATTAGAAGATTGTCAGATAGACATATAATGAGTGGTTTAAAGGAAAAAACACAAATGAAAAAAAAAAAAAATAGAGAAACAAAAAAGGAGAAGAGAAGAGGAGGATGGAAGCCATACCTCATTTCCTCCCTAAATGGCGGATGTGTTCCACATGGCCGGCTTTTGGGATAATCAGTGATTTAACATGGTATCAGAGCCAAAGGTCTTAAGTTCGAACCTTGACTCTATCATTTACCCTTCATTTAAGTTAAATATTTTATGTGTTGTACCTCACCTATTAAAATGGAGTTTGAGCCCACATGCAAGGAAGAGTGTTAAAATATTAATTAAGTGATTAAATTTATCTCTTCATATTAGCTTAACCTTCTAAAATAATCAGTGATTTAACACTACAAAGGAAACCAACGAAAGAGAAACCTAAAAAAGGTTTCAAGAGAAAAGTTTGATTTGAATCTTAACAGCTAGTGCTTATGTCCACGCGTTTCCGTTCAAACCAATAATTTCAAAGATTCGAGAAGTTTGATTTTACTAAAACTGATTCAACAATCTCAATTCAATGAATAAATTCTGAAAGTAATCTACTCAATTCCTATTACATGCAGTACTTGTAATTGGTGACATAGTCTAAGGTATTTCAGTCGACTTCTTTACCTGACCAATTCAAACATACAAAATTCCAAGCCATGCTCTAGTAAGTGCTCTTTTCTGTCACATGCTGTCATGATCTATATTTAGTAATTTATTCCACAATAATAAATACAGATTTCATTAGACCCCATATTTTGTAAACATCTTTAAAATATTTTAGAGAGTTTTGATTTAATGCGGAACTGCTGAAATTACAAACTTCATAAAGATCGATGGTAACCTTAAATTAACACTTTTTAAAGTTTAAGGTTATGATTGTAAAAGTGATGAAAGATCAGAAGTGGTAAATGAAGTTTACTCAAGACCATTCATAACTGATTTTGATAAATCCCAAAATATTTTTTTGATATACTTTTTTAATATTCTCAAAATAATTTTCATTACATATTATTACGTACAATCTTCATATTTTTATTAAGTATTATTCTATAAAATTATTTTTCTAGAATTGTCTAATATTCTCATAATAATTTTCATTGCATATTATTACGTACAATCTTCATATTTGACGGGCCGGGTCGAATTCGAAAGAATATGGCGATTAAGTTAGTTGGTAGTATGAGTCCCAGGAGCAAATGCCTCCCAAGACCCAAGAACCTTCTTGCAGGTTAAAGGCCCGGGACAAATCATGCATGGATAGCGCGTCCATACCAAGCCCCATATTACAAGCCTAAATAAAAGTAAGATTTATTTTATATTTGGCTCAATGGCTTAGTCTATAAATAGGCTCCTATATCAGGTATAAACCTTAGACTGAATTTTTGGCATTTAAGCATACTTTTCTCCAAAATGTTAACTTAGGCATCAATGGAATGATGTCGAGTTCTCTTAACTAGTTATTGTTTTGTAGTGGTCATTGGAGCGCAAAGAACGAAGGTCGGGAATCGGAGAACACCCTATTCACGCCGTACCAGAACTCTTCTAACACATAGCATTTAACCACTTTACAGAAGAAAAAAAGAAAATAGAAGAAAGATTTGAAGATTTTGGAGCCACGGGTTCAAGGACTTCAAAGCCATTGATCAATTCTCTTCAAGGTGAGCCTTAGTCAAAGCTCCAAAATTAATTTTTGTTTTCCATTTCTGTTGTGATTCTCAAAAATTCATTACACAGTTCAACGTCGACTGACCGTAGAATTCTCGTCGTTCTCTCACGACGGGATATATGTTAGCAATCACGAGTCAATGTTATTTGGAGTACACCTTACGGCAAAAAAAAAAAAAAAAAACAAAGCTTTAGATTCCAAGCCCAACAAAAAGCTGCGAGTCGTGTATGTTGTTGGATTTCAAATCTTTGACTCCAAACCTCAAAGACACTTCTTTTCTCCCTTGAATGACAGAAATATGGTTTGACATTAAACTTATAGTCTAAAATCATATTAAAATATCAATTATTTTAAAAATTAAAAGAAGCAAGAATCGAAAAATTAAATTATTTAATTTATTTTCTATTATAATCTTTTTAATCGAATATGTTAGGGGTCCACAATTTCTATGAAAGAGGCAGCGCAGAGCCCTAGCTTTAACCTCCTCAGTCACCTCCTCATCACCACTCATCTCTCTTCTATAAGAAAATAGGCAAGCAAACAGAGTTGCAAGAAACGTGTGCAATTCTCCATCACAGATTCACATGCCAACATGATGGAATTTTGCCACCATTTAAGAACGACCCAGCGACAAGTCTAAGTTGTAGATTACAAACTGCTAGCGTGCACTGTACGTAACTGAGTAATTAATTAATGTTGTCTTCTAGCAAACCAAGTCAAAGAAATGAACTATCACGCCCAGTTTCCTACCAATTTCCTTCGTTTTCCTAGAAACCAATCACATTGATTTAGTTTTAGTTTGATAATCAGCAAGAAACCAGAAAAACCCATTAAAACCCGAATCAGTACTGATTAACTCCCTATCCCAAAACTTCCCGCAATGGCTTGGTCAGTTGTGATGGTCAGCAAAATCTCAAGATCATCAGTACTACTCTTTCTTGCACTCGTCCCTTTTCTTTTCGTTCTCTACCATGGAGCTGAAGCCGCCATTGCTAAAGAAGTTATGAATATAGGTGCTATCATTGATGTTAATTCCCGCATAGGCAAAGAAGAGAAAATCGGCATGGAAATTGCGGTTCAGAACTTCAACAAAACGTCCAAGACTCACAAACTCTCCCTCTCTATCCAGCATCCTCATAGAGTAACTTCTATTGGTTAGTATATCTCTAGCTATTTATTACCAATTCTATTACATTTTAAATCACCACTTTTCAAAAATTTGAGCTGGAAGGAAGAATCATTATCTTAATGAGAATATCTTAATTCTGATTGCATGCAGCTGAAGAGATGATTAAAGAGAAGAAGGTGAATGTGATTATCGGCATGCACACGTGGCAGGAAGCAGCTGTGGTAGCAGACATGGGAAATGAAGCTCAAGTTGCTGTTATTTCATTTGCAGCACCCGCCATTAACCCACCGCTGATGCAACTCCGTTGGCCTTTCTTAATACAAATGGGTAAAAATGGTTCTGAAGAAATACAATGCATTGCTCATATTGTTCAAGCGTACAATTGGAAAAGGGTCGTGGCGATTTATGAAGATGAACCCTATGCCGGTGATTCTGGGAAGTTGGAACTTTTGTCGGAGGCTCTCCAAAATGTGGGTTCGGAGATTGAGTACCGTTTGGTTCTTCCACCATTTTCTTTTCTCTCTGATCCGGTAAGAGTCGTCCAAGAAGAGCTTGATAAGCTACTGCCAATCCAATCTCGGGTTTTCATAGTTCTTCAGTCATCATTAGAGATGGTGACTCATTTGTTCAGCGAAGCTAAGCCGATGGGACTTGTAGGGATGGACTCGGCATGGATAATTGCAGAAAGCATTACAAATTTGCTGGATTCTGTTAACAACTCCGTTATTTCCTCCATGGAAGGCGCGTTGGGAATCAAGACCAACTATTCTGAGATCAGCAGGCATCATCATTTTTATTCCCAGTTCCGGAATAATTTCAGAAGTGAATATCCGGAAGAAGATAATTCTGTGCCTGGAATTTATGCCCTGCGGGCATACGACAGCATTGGAATTGTTATAAATGCGATACAGAAAATGGGAAGTCCAAAGATGTTGTTAGAGAAGATGTTATCAAGCAATTTCTCTGGTTTAAGTGGAAAAATACGTTTCGAAGAAGGCCGGCTGTCGGAGACTCCGATGTTGAGGATCGTAAACGTGTTTGGGAAGAGTTACAAAGAAATAGATTACTGGAAAACAGGGTATGGGTTTTCGGAAAACCCAGCTGACATAGTAGAAAAAGAGAAAAATGGAAGTAGTAATATTGCTGATAGAGCTAGAAGATTGGCCGGTCCAGTAACTTGGCCTGGGAACTTACAACATCGTCCTCCGAAAGGTTGGGAAATGCCGACAAATGCAAAGCCACTGAAGATTGGAGTTCCGGGGAGAACAACGTTCGAGAAGTTTGTGAAGGTCGAGTATGGAGAGACACCAAATCAGAACAAATATGATGGTTTTTGCATTCAAATTTTCCATGAGGTGCTAAACCTTTTAGAGTATCACCTGCCTTACGAATTGGAGCCCTACAATGGCACCTACAACGACCTGGTTCAACACGTCTATAACAAGGTAACAACTTCACATATATATTAATATTCCCTTGAAAATAGGTTTATTAATAAAATTTATTTTCTTTTTTAGGTTTTTTTTTTTTAACAGTTTTTTATTATTATTATTTTTTTTATGAATAAAATTTCATTCCAACACAAACAAAACACCAAAACACACCAACAAAAAAGTTAGAACTGAGTTCTTTACTTCAGACAACGAGAAAGCTTGTTATATATATTCTGCATGTTAAGTTATATATTAGTGTTATTTCGGGCGTCATATATTGGTACATGTGTTGCATAGTATTTAGTACATAAAAACTTATATTTTTTGGTTAAAACATCACGCAGCGTAAACAACTAATTGTATGTTTAATAATAGTTTTGGAAAGTGGTTTTTTTGTTTGTTTGAAAAAATGTATTTTCATGTGATCTTGATCGATGAGAATCTATAAATCAAATTAGTTTCCAACAGGAGATTATGGAAATAAAATTTGTATAGACTTTTTTGTTTATTTTGATTTCCCCAAGCCACGTTGAGGTGACTTCATATTTGCCAAATTTCCACTTGCCACCTTAATTTCTTACCTAGTGGACCTAATAGTCAAAATCACCTTCTCTCTCTCTATATATATATGACGGAAACGATTAGCTTGTGTGTTTGATAATAGTCTTGAAAAGTCTTTTTTTTTTTTTTAAGTATTTTTAGGTGACATTAAGATTAAAAGAATTTTTGTTGTTTTGATTTAAAAAATGTTTATGGGTAATATAAAGGTAAGAAAATGTTTTTTGTGAGTTCCCTTAAGAAAATTTTTTTGTTGGGTTTAAAAAAAATAAAAATACTAAAAATGTTTATTTTGAGAATACATATAAAAGTATAGACATGACATCTTACTCACAAAAATTTAATCGTGTGGCTACTCTTGAAAGGAAGAGAGGGGAAGGTGGTCGTGTGGCTAGCTAAATCTTTCTAGCCTTTTTAATTTTTTGAACTAAAAATTAACCTTGATCTACACCCTTATTTTCCAAAATATTCCTATGATGTGAATTTTTTTAATTTTTTTTTATTATTATTATTTTCTAAAAAGTGCTGTGTCTTGAAAAGTTTAATGTTTTGAATTGTTTATTAAGAGTTTGACAAAATTTTCAAAAACTCTTTTCCATTTTCAAATATTAGTTACATGTAACCCCCACCATCGGTACATTTTTCAAAACAAAACGCATATATATATAAAACACTCTTCTCACAAATCACTATCAATAAATAAAACACAAGCCATTTCTCAAAAAATAATTAAACATACACCCAAATTTTTAGGTGTGGACTTTCCTTATTATATATTAGAAAAATTAAAAAACTGTATAAAGAAATTTTAAAAAAAAAATTAACAAAAAAAATAAAGAACTGGCATATGGTGGTCAGCCACCCACTACAAGAAATTAGGTGTTTAGGGGCGACTTTAAGTCGCCCCTAAAGACCCTAAAGTGGACACTGTTGGCAACAGCGTCCACTTTTCGACCCTAAAGGTGTCGACCCTAATAGTCCGACCCTAATGATCAAATGTCTGATTATCAGGGTCCACTTAAAAGTCGACCCTAATGATCACTTTTAGCGTCCACTTTATCGCCTCTAAAAGTCGCAATGTTTGGACCCTAAAGATGATGTAAACGGAAGCGAAAGTCGACCTTAATAGTCAAGCAATAGCGTCCACTTTTAGTTAACCATTAGGGTCGACTTTATGGACCCTAATGGCCCTTTTAAAAAAATAATAATAATAACTATTAGCGTCCAAATCAAAGTGGACGCTGATAGTTAAACCAAAAGTGGACGCTAATGGTCCTAAAAAATTAAAAAAAAAACTAACTATCAGCGTCCACTTAGAGTCGACCCTAATGATGACTTTTAGTGTCCACTTTATCGACCCTAAAAGATGCATGTGTTTGACTCTAAAGATGATGTACACAAAAGAATTAGTCGACGCTAATAGTTGACCATTAGCGTCCACATTTGGTCCCAAAATATTAAAAAAAAATTGACTATCAGCCTGATAGTTGACGATTAGGGTCGACATTTGTCAACCCTAATGGTCCTAAAAAAAAAATAAAAAAAAAAGCGATCGATCGCACTTGGAGTGCGATCGATCGTATCATCAGTAGGTTTTCGAAATTTTGGGATCGATCGCACTTGGATTGCGATCGGTCGCAGCATCAGTAGGTTTTCGAAAATTTGCGATCGATCTCACTTTGAGTGCGATCAATCGCAGCATCAGTAGGGTTTCGGAAATTTGCGATCGATTGCACTCCAAGTGCGATCGATCGTAGCATCAGTAGGTTTTCGAAATTTTGGGATCGATCGCACTCAAGTGCGATCGATCGCAGCATCAGTAGGTTTTTGAAATTTTGGGATCGATTGCACTTGGAGTGCGATCGATCGCAGCATCAGTAGGTTTTCGAAATTTTGGGATCGATCGCACTTTGAGTGCGATCGATCGCAGCATCAGTAGGTTTTCTAATGATTTCCAGTTCAAGTGAAGAACAATTCACACAAATATATAACATCAAAAGTCAGTTCTAGTCTTAGCAAAAAGAGTCACTAATAGAGTAAGATCTTGAAGGCTTAAAATATATCATATTTGTAACTCTAACAAATGACAACTAAAAGGCCAAACTGCAGTCCATTCTTATCCATGCAACACATATCAATGATGTTAAAAATTAGACTTTTAGTCAGCTCATTATTTATCAACCCACTTAACTTGTCTCAAGAGTCATGGAGAGATGAAGACCACATGAAATTAGTCAAAATACAACCACCAACCTCTTGTTGAATGTGGACACCGAAATCTCCAAATACAATGTTCCCAGACGCATCTTTAGCATTAGTTTTCTGAATAAAATTCTGCATCAAAAAACAATAACATACTGAATTTTACTCTTCATCTTGGGGAAAAATATAATGAAGAAGTTATAAGATCTATGCAATGCAATGAAATGAACACAGGCAGTTTTTCACAGTATTTCATGAAGCCAAAAAAGAACTGCACAATTTAAATCACCTGATCAATTAATAGTATTCAACCCAAAAGCGAAAATATGAATTCCTTACGTAACTCACCTGTCGTGCTCCCTCTGCGACACAAATAACAGCCGAACCCTTTGTCTCAATCAGGTATTTCAGATGACTCAAAACACCATGAGGCCCGTGCAAATTAAAAGATACCTTAGATGAGCATATCAGTAGAATCAGTAACAGCTCACAAAGATAACTATCCAATTAATTGCTAGTAATAAGTACCTCATGAATCAAACATATGTCAATTTGTCCACTAGCTAGGGATGCATGCATAGCTATATATCTACTGCTAAAGCCCATCAATTTCACAATGCCAACACCATGATAAGCATTGTGCACCTAAAAACAAGATTGAGGCCAAAAAAAAAAGTTCACTATGAAGAAACCAACACTAAAAGAATTCAGCAGGAAAACTTATCCGGAGAAACTTAACTCCATGGATGGGCAAATAAAATGCACGTAGAGTACCTCTATAAGAAACATTGCATTTATGTTTAAGTACACAACAACATTGTTTGATGAATCAATTAATATATGAAATAATCAAACTAATCTAAATGCCCACAAGAAACATAACTCAAAATGACTAACCTCATCAAAATCATAAAAAATATGTGAGACCTGCCCCATTAACCAAACCTGCCAAGGGAGAAAACTATTAAATATATGTTTTACAATTCATGGGCAGCAAAATTCCAAAACCCAAAATAAAGTACTTATCTGCATTCTCGTCCTTGCCAATTCATCCTCATAAGCAATTTGAGTAATCTACCACAATGAACCAATATATAATATCAAAGACAATGAAAATGAAACCCAAAATGATAGAGAAAGAGATACTAAAAATGTGTTTCTTCATGAAATATATTAAAGCGAGAACCTGTTTGGGCGGTTTAACTTTCTTGTACTCTTGTCATCCTGCATACACTTAAAAATAAAATTTCGAAAGATATTATTACTCCCTTGCATTGTTTACTCAAAGTTCTTTAACCTTGATAACCATGTCAAGGGAGATTTACTAACTCAAAAGTTGTTGAACCAAAAATTTTGTGAATATCTTAATATAATATAAACCAAATAAAAAGTACCAACAAATATACATTACCAAACAGATCACGATCAACAAATAGTCAAATACACATTAGCAAATAGAAAGTACCAACAACTATCCAAATACATAGTATCAAAAAATATATCACAAATAGATGCTATCAAAGAGTACATCCTAAATAAAGTTATTCCAAAGCTCCCTCAATTGTTGGCTTCACTTGATGCACCTCCAAGCAAGATCCCTCCAGACCTAAGAGAATAAAATTTCATATAATGATCAATAAGCTTTTTAACGATTACTTAGTATGTGTGTTTTTGTAAAATTAATGCACAGGTAGAGTTTCACTAACCCTCCAATACGTGACATTAAGAACTCAACAGTGGCTTTTAATTTGTTCGTTTCCTCAACGTTGGCTTGCAAATTCTCTCTGTACTGATGAAGTTCAATTCTAGTCTGTTGAAGCTCGCTTTGAGTATCTTCTTGTCTTTTCCTACACTCATCGTGGTTGTCGAAGTGGGTGAACGCTTGAGATGAAGTTCTTAAAGTGGTAGGAATAAGACCGCATCCCATTCCTCTAACGTGCCCAGCTCGTCGGCCCCCTAGTACTTGTGTGACTATTTCTTGCATTCGGTCATCCACACTTGTTCCCTCCACATTGCCTTCCTCTAAGGCCTCACTGGTTGTTAATTCTTGCATTTGAAGCTGCATAAGTCATAGTTGGGCTTAGTTTAACATATACTTCATGCAAGTTTACTATTCATGTTCTTCACTAATCAACTTAATGATCGGAGCGTAAACAGTTACTTACATATAGACTTTTGCATTTGTCGTTCACAAACTGTTTATCCTTTTTTCTTGTATAGGTAACCTCATATAGTTCAACAGGATTAGGCTTCACTTTTGTTTCTTGTTCCTACACATAATACATATAATCAAAGTTTACACTAAATAACGTTACTTTCATTAAATTATGGTACGAGATACTTACCTTTTTGTAAATGACGTTGACAAATGAACAAGTCCCAGCTGTGTGATTCGTTTCCAATTTGCTTCTGTTTAGGGTATTTCGTTCAGATTTTTTCTATGAAATTTGGAAAGAAAAAAAAACACAATTATTCATAAAATGTCTTCAAGTGCATGCAAATTATATCAATTTGAATATTCTAATCAGTATAATAATATATATTTACCTTCCATTTACCGTCATCAAATGAGTCATATATTAGGTTCCACTGTTGAGGACCATACCCTGCTGGCACGTTTTTCCTCCCAATAGCCTTAGCCTTGGCAATCCCCTCATCATCGTTTTTATCAATGCCGTCAAAATATTTCTTGTAATGATCCCTATACAAGTTCGAACGAAGCCTAGCATATGCACAACCCAATTTATGTTCAACAGCTTTGATGTGCTCGTATCGTTCCATATTCAGTGCGAAGTTTGACTGATACATAATAGATAAGAAAACAATGGTAAAAAATGTGTCACATTAATTTTCCATACGAAACATATTATTAAACATTACATTGATATTCATACCTGAACATGAAACAACGACTTGCTCTTTTCTTCAGCTGGGACCTTTTTCCATTCACCGTGATGGAGTTCGCACATGTTACGAATAATCTCCCCAATCTTGCTTGCAAACCATGATGCATTCTCGCCTACAGGTGCCCGGTGTCTATTTGGGATGTTTAGCACTAAGGGACCATGCTTAAGTACGTGGTCACTCAACTTCTTACACTTGGCCTTACCCATTACACTTCTAACAGACGTGGTAGCTGTTACGCAAAACATGGTAACGTAGTAAGTTATATTTGGAAAAGTATATTGTCAAATGTCTATAACAAACCAAAATAATACAAAAATAACAGTTCATAAATATAAAATTCATGAACTTACAAGATGCAGTAGGGGCGGCTCCCTGTGAATCCAATCCTGCCACTGAGGGAATAGGATTATTAGACTCATGCGAAGGATGCCCATCCACTGACTCGAGGAGGAGGGGGGGCGAGGGCGACACTTGCATATCTGTATCATCAAACCCAAAATTGAGAGTCGGACTCTCATGCTCGTCAATAAGACCCCGACCTTGACCTTGGCCTCGGCCTCGGCCTCGTACTGCTGGAACAGGTTTGCGTCCTGTTGTTGTCATTGTTATGATCAATCTGCTAACAAGTCAAAAACCACAAAATTATATTAGTCAATTTATAACCATATAGCATGTTCAATATTTTTGACAAACATACAATAATCATGCTAGTAAAAAATAAAAATAAAAACACCACAATATATATATATATATATATATATATATAGAGAGAGAGAGAGAGAGCATCAATTTCATTAAATATGCTAATACACTTTGTACTTACACTAAATTTGAGCTTATGTGTTCAACACATTTCATCATCAGATTCATATTCAGAATCTGTAGCACTGTTACTTGAAGATGATTGTTCGTGTTCAGAGTCCTCTTCGTGTTCAGAGTCTATATCGTTGTCGCTACATAACTCCTCTTCCTCATCAAAGTTTGTATAATGGTCCTCGTCCGGCAAGTTATCGTTGGCAAACATGCTTGCATCAAGTTGAATATATAATTCGTCAATTGCTATTGTCGCATCATCTCTACGTAATTGAGTGGAGGCTTCAACATTCGCTTCATCAACAAAGACCATATTACCCCAACACATTCACCTTCCTGGTATACGTCATCACTGAGTCTTTGGTCATCTTCTGTATTATCTCCCTTTTGTACTGTTGGAATATCATAGATGTCTCTATTGATCCACTTCTGCACCACTTTCCAATTACCACCCAATTTGAGATCATCCAAGTAAAACACTTGCGAAGCTTGACATGCTAAGATGAACGGGTCGGATTCACACCATTTACGAGAAGTATTCACAATCGTGAAGCCTTGGTCCATTCGTACTCCTGTTGCACTCCCAGTGTCCCACCAATCGCACTCAAACAAGTACACGAGATTTTGGCCAGGGTAACGTAACTTTAGAATATTTTTTAACTCACCATAATACTCAGTTATTGAGGTTTCGTCCTCACCTGAAACAGAAACACCACTGTTCTGAGTAGTACGAGTTTCTGCACATTCTTTTGTGTGATACCTAACCCCATTCACGATGCAACCTCTATACGAATGAACATGACGATCAGGCCCACATGCAAGATCATATAAGTGTTTTGAGTCATTGGCTGCAGTACGCCCACTATTGTATAAACGTTTATGGAACCAACGTTTATGGAACCAACGTTCAAAGTTAGCTTCATGCTTTTTATCAATGTCACGGCCGCCTTCTCTTTTGATCATATTATAATGTTCACTGCATGAAAAATAAACGTATTGGTAAATGATCATCAACCCTACAATTATAACATGTCGTAACAAGTAAAACACAAAGGCCATTACTAAACTTACTCCAAATATGAGGCAGTTTCGTTACAATTGGTAAGCACATACCATCGTGCCCTAGCAAAATCATTAGCATCCAGTGTTACTAATTTAGCTGCTCCTAACGGCCGAACTCGTTGGGAGAACACATCCAAGCGCTGGCTCATTTCTACAACATCAACGTCAACATTTCTCCGTTCACGGTTCCATCTTGTCTCAATCCCCCGAAGGTACCTGGAACAGAAGGTCAAGCTCTCCTCAGCTAAGTAACACTCGACAATAGACTCCTCTGGACGCGCTTTGTTACGCGTCCACTTCTTATATCTTCCAAGTTCTCTTTCGAACGGATACATCTGTTGTGCAAATTTATTTAACTCGCAAGTGCACGAATCGATTGTAGTTTAATGGATTGCAAGTACGAGGTCGATCCCACAAAGAATTGTATTTTTGAAAGAGCAATTTATATCTAAACTAATTAAATCCTAATCTAGTTCCAAAAGGGTTTTGATTTTTGAGTTTTGAAAATTAAGGGATAAATATAAACTAAATAAAATAAGTAAATCTAAGGATAAAGGTACTAAGGTTTGGGAATTCACACTCACCAAATCATAACAACATACTTTATGTTCATCAATATTAATCCGAAGTTCTCACAAATTAAATCATAGATATATTTTACTATGCTTCAAAGAATTAATCAAAACCATCTCATGTATCCATTCATTGACCAAATCACAAAAGGAATCCAAATTCAATTGAAACACCAGATGTATCCGTAGAACAAATCACAAGGGATATCTAATTTTTATGAGTTAAAAGCCAAGCAATCAATCATATGAAATTATCTCAAATCATCACATGTATCCTTGAATCACAAGAGATATCCAAAAATCAATCCATACAATTGATTAAAAGTAAAACAATTGAAATAAAAAAACCCAATAAAATCAGAATAATAAAAACTTACATAAAAGTGATGTTGTTCTTCATCGGTGAGGCTTCATCCCCAACCTTAGTTGGGAATTTAGCTCCACATAAAAAATAAAATCTAAATCTAAACCTAAACCTAAAGAAAAACTAAACAAAAGAATTTTGCTCTCTGGGATTGTGTATCTTTTCTTGAATGCAAAGAAGTCTATTTATAGGCTTTGGGAAGTCCTAGAAGTCCAAGTAAACTTAGATAATTCGGAAGTCTGTCTCCCTGTCAAAATAGAAGTCTGAAATCGGACTAGGATTCGTCCAAATTTGTGTCTCTTATTTGCGGGGCGATTTTGACATAAAACCCGTCCGAATTACGAAAATTCTATTTCACAACAAATTGTAGTATTTTGAGCTAGCTTTCGAATGCCGTTTGAATCACTTCAATCCGATATTTGAGTAGAGAGTTATGGTCAAAATACTATGACGTGTGCAGAATCTGAATTTGAATCCGATCCAAAATCTTATTCAATCTGAACTTGAATCTGATTTAACCTTTCCTTAGATTTGGTTAGACTTAACCACACAATCTAGGTCTTCTCAAAGTATGCTTTCTTCCAAACTTCGCATTTTTCCCTTTAAAGCTGCAGTTTTTCTTCAATGACCTACAAAACACTAAAAACACAAAACTAACACAAAATATGAAATAACGACACAGCTAAAGGATTAACTAATGTAAATAAAGGGGTCCAAATATGCAATATTTGGCACTTATCAACATCCAACGGTTTTGTACGGGACCAGCAAGCTCGGCCTCCCGAGGTAAATGAAGTGCTAGATGGATCATAACATCAAAAAAAGCTGACGGAAATATTTTTTCCATTTTGCATAAAATTATTACAATGTCGACTTTCATTTGTTTTAGGATATCAACTTTCAACGTCCGTGCACATAACTGCGTAAAAAATGTACTGAACTCGGTCAATGTTGTTCGTATTTCCGACGTAGAGAAATTTCGAATTGCAACAGGAAGCAAGCGCTGTAAGAAGACATGACAATCGTGGCTTTTCATACCCGAAATTTTACCAGGAAGCTTGTTCACACATCGACCAATGTTAGATGCATACCCGTCAGGAAATTTAACACCTTTCAACCACTCACATAAACTCTTCTTCTCATCTCTTGTCAAGGTGTACTTCGCAAGTGGCATCCTATAAGTTTCACCATTTGGCTGCACATGCAATTCTTTACGTATACCCATCAACTGTAAATCTCTTCGTGCCTTGACTGTGTCCTTGGTCTTCCCATTGATATTCATCAACGTACCTAAGATACTTTCACATATGTTCTTCTCAATATGCATTACATCTAAATTATGATATAGTTTCAAGCTTGACCAGTAAGGCAACTCAAAGAAAATACTTCTCTTCTTCCAATTCAACACAACATCTGTGTTCTTTCTCTTTCTCCCGCTTGTTTTTCCAAATTGCAAACCTTCAGCATCTCTTAGCTGTTTCAACAATTGACTTCCAGACAATTCTTCAGGTTGTAATCTATGCTCCTCTGTACCATCGAACAAATCTTCTCTTTTGCGCCATGGATGCTCTTGAGGAAGCCACTGACGATGACACATGAAGCACACCTTATGCCCATACTTCAAATACCTGAACGATGTATCCTTATTACATACTGGACATGCAAGCTTTCCAATTGTAGACCACCCAGATAATTTTCCATATGCAGGAAAATCATTTATAGTCCATAGTAATGTCGCATGCAATTGAAATGTCTCTTTCTTTGATGCATCGTACACGCGTATGCCTTCATTCCATAAATCTTTCAAGTCATCAACCAATGGCCGCAAATATACATCAATATTCTTTCCAGGATCTGAAGGCCCTGGGATAATAAGGGGCAACATCAAATTTGGACTCTTCATACACATCCACGGAGGGAGATTGTACACCGTTAACATTACTGCCCATATGCTATATGTTGTACTCATATTACCATATGGGTTGAAACCATCACTTGCTAAGCCAAGCCGCACGTTGCGGGAATCACTTGCAAACCACTCATGTCTTTTATCAAACTCTTTCCATACAATAGAATCGGCGGGGTGTCTGAGAGTATTGCCATCATCTTCTCGACCTTCTTTGTGCCACCGCATTTCCTTGGCCATTTCTTTTGTCATAAACAACCGTTGTAACCTCGATTTTATTGGGAAATACCGTAAGACCTTTTGAGGAATATTACTTTTTCTGCCTTTGCCATCAATCCATCTTGAATTGTTGCACTTTGGGCATACCACTTTGTCTGCATGTTCTTTCCAAAAAAGCACACAACCATTCTTGCATGCGTGTATCTTATCGTAACCGAATCCCAAGTGTCGCCTAAACTGTATTGCTTCTCTATACGAGCGTGGCAATGTCTCTCCATCTGGGAGGGCCGTCTTTATCAAGTCAATCATCATATCAAACGCCTTGTTACTCCTGTTGCAGAACGCCTTTATATGAAGCATCTTCAGTATAAAAGCAATTTGTGTAAATTTCTTGCAGCCTGGATAAAGTTCTCGTAAACCATCTTCCCAAAATTGGTAGAAGGAGCTTGTTTGTTCGTGATTATCAGTTGTGGGGCCCTGTGAAGTAGAGGATTCTCCGATGTTAGCATCAACAAATGTCCCCATACATACATCGTCTAACAATTCTTCAACTGCATCAACCTCCTCCATCATTTCACTTGTATGTGTGTGCATGTTTGTAGAAGTGTTTTCCCTAAAATGATCTTCTTCCCCGTGAAATATCCATCTAGTGTATGTCGGAGTAAATCCATTCATATACAAGTGACCCTTCACCTCACTAATATGAGAATAATATCGATTTGCACAATCACGGCATGGACACTTTGTCATATCACGTGAATCAACTGATTTAACTGCCATTCCCATGAATTCTTCCACACCTTTTTGAAATCGCTCTGAACATCGAGTACTTTCCCGCATCCAACTCCTATCCATATTGATGTCCCTATTAAAGGTTATTCGTTACGTACATGTACGCACACAAGGGAATTAGAAGATCAGATTCTTAAGAATTGAATTAATAGAATTAAATGGGAGGTCTGTTCTCAAATATTAAGGAGGAAAAGTTTAAAAGGAGCATGGGTAATGAGAGAATTCTAGAAGTGGGTTACTAGTTTAGAACAAATATATACGAAATGATGCTAGCTCAATGCGATGTTACCTAACAAAATATTCTAGAAGTGGGTTACTAGTTTAGAACAAATTTCTATTTGTAATTTATTTACTAGTTTAGCTCAATGACAGTTTTACATTTTTTAGAGAAATGTTAGCGGTCAATAAGTTTTTGATATTTGGCTTATATTCTCTTACACACTCAAGAGATCAACTATTAGACTTATGTAGTCCACCATTGATTTATGTGGAGTCAACATAAGTCCACAAATCTAATATTTGATTTGTAAGATTAAATTGACTAAATATGGGAAGAATGGCAATGCTAGGGCAACGAGGATGGGTTAGGTGTGAAAGAAACCCATCCATGTGGAGCTAGGGACAAGATGAAAAATTGATTTGGAAGTATTTGATTATTATCGGGAAATGATTATGCGGAGATAGTACACATAACACAACGTGATTTGACCAATTGATTTTTTTGACACGTGACAAATGGCCCACTAACGAAAATACATAGAAAGATTGATTTTAAAGTGTCAAAAAATACAAGGACTAATTTTACCACTTTTAAAAACTCAAAAACACATGGGCCACTTTCGTATTTAACCCTAATTTTAAAGCCTAATATTAGCAATTACATGAGCAAAGTTCCAACTCAAAAACAAACTAAGATTTTGAATAGCCATGATAAGTTAATTGCATCCCCTTCAAGGATAAGATTACGAACTTACCACATACCAACGAGCGACATGAGTAGCCAAAAGGGCAACTTAGGTGTGCTAATGTTCGTGTAAATTTTTTAATTAGATGGATCGCTTTCTATCTTGTATTTAGAAACATTTTTAATTGATTTATCATTTTCACTTTCACTCGAATAAAAAATGAGAAAGACTTTCTCTTTCGTAGACTTGTAGTTGTAATCCCTTTCCTCATTTGAATAAAAAAAATTGAGGGAAAAAAAACAAGAAAAGAAAACAAGACTATGTTTGAAAGCTTGGCCAACAAACGTAAGCGATGTGGACCATGTGATTTATTAGTAATTACAGCGACGGTAATAATTACAAGCAGGCGTAGGCATTGGGTTGGTAAAAGTCAGACAACTTCTTAGCCCGTTAGCTTAATAACTAATCGGAAAACTTTACTTTAATCCATTAAATGAGTATGAAGAATATCGATTAAACTTTACTTTAATCCATTAAACTTAACTAATCGGAATCAGAGCAAACTGCGATCGATCGCAGTACCAGAAACTCAATGTGAGGAACAAAGCAAACTGCGATCGATCGCAGGATCAGAAGCTCAAACTGAGAATCAGAGTACTCTGCGATCGATCGCAGGCCTGATGCGATCGATCGCAGATAGGCGTTTGCAGAACATCTTCCTGCTTCTGTAGACACAAATTTACCAGTTATACATGGTAAATTTGGTGAAGATGGTGGCATTCAGGTGTAGTATATTACAGCCCTTAGCATCTCAAATACACAAGCACAAATACATATCAGTATTTTTTTTTTTCTTTATGACTTTTGAAGGGGTTATGGATTGATAGGATCTAAGTAAAATGGATGCATATTTTTTTTTTTTTTTCAGTTCATATGCTCTTATACACCAGACATTTAGAGGACCTTAAAGTTGCTAGCTTCATTTAAGGGAGCCAATTCTAACATGACATGTAGGACATTTAATTGGAAGACTTCATCTAGAACCTCTATATACATTTAATTGGAAGATAGATAGTGGGGACAATCTTATTTCTCATGAACCAAACAAATTATTTTTGAATTTTAATCGTATTGATTAGGGAAGAAAACAAGAAGAAGAAGAAGTTGTAATGCATATTATGCATTATGTCTAGCTTTCATTTTTCACATTTTACTCTTTTGAAAATCTTCCAATCACCCAATCTAACCTCGAAAAGACATCCAATATTGGAATACGTTAGCACTCAATATTGGAATACGTTAGCACTCAACCTCGGAAAGGTCATCTAACATTGATATAAGTTGGCCGCTTTAAAGTTTCTGCTTCATCTTTGTGAGTTGTAAAAGTTTATTAATATTATTTACTTAAGAAATACTAAAACTACACTCTCATCCCACCAAGTTGATATGACATTTCCATCGATCCTTAATTTTCTTTTCTTTGTTACCAAGGATTTATTGGTTGATGAACACTACCAAGTTAGCCTAAATGAAATGAAAATTGTATAATTTAAATTAAAAAATCAATAATTTTTTACATAAATGAATATCAATAAGTTTCAAATTTTAAGCACGAAATAACATCCAAGATCTCACAACATTTGTGCAAATTATCACAATCAACCAACCAACCACTATAAGTCCAATAGTCCACTATCTATCTTCCAATTAAATGTATATAGAGGTTCATGAGAAATGAAGCAATATAAGATGGTGTAAAAAAATATAAGATGGTGTAAAAAGCAACAAGTAGACAATCAAACGTACCATCTAGAACCTCTATTAGAGTTTGAATTTACAAGCAATTTCATGAGAAATGAAGCAATATTGTGAAACTAATTCATTATTTACCCATTCTTGAGCTATTAGAGTTTGCATTTACAAGCAATTTCATGATAAATGAAGCAATATTGTGAAACTAATTCATTTGAGAATGGGTAAAGAAATATTGTGAAACTAATTCATTATTAACCCATTCTTGAGCTATTAGAGTTTGAATTTATAAGAATTGTGATAACTTTCTTTACCCATTCTTGCCCCTTTTCTTTACCCATTTCTTCAAATCACAATTCATGGATACTATTGAGTGATTGAGAGGCATTTAAGGTTTGCAAGGGTTTAGGAGAAACTCATACCTGAGAGAGCTACAAGAGAGCGTTAAGTTCACTGGAGTGAGAGCTGGCAGTGAGAGAGGTGCGCCGGAAACAGCTGCCGGAGAGAGAGAAACTTGCGTGGAGTGAGTGAGAGAGAGAGAGAGCTCGAGAGAGAGGGAGGGAGAGAGTGAGAGTGAGCTCGAGAGAGTGAGAGAGTGAGAGTGAGAGACAGCGTGAGAGTGAGAGTGAGAGTGAGAGACAGCGTGAGAGTGGGGAGAGGAATGGCGGGAGGTCTTCAGATTGGTGAAAATAAACAGTTCCAAAATTTTAGAACCCCCGCCACTTTTAGACAGATACCACTTTTAGTGAACATTTAGACAGATACCACTTTTAGTTCTGCAAAATTTAGTTCACAAAAAAGCTATTGGTAAACTTTTTTGTGCAGCTAAATATTTGGGGTATTTTATTTACAAAAAAAAAAAAAAGAGAAAAATATAAATAACTACAGTAGCCTGTCAAACTATCAAATTGTATCAAAAAGTCTACTTATTTTGTTATATTTTTATAATACCCCTATTCTTTTAACAAAGTAAAATCAAATGTACGGTTCTTTAGATATTTTAAAAAAATAAACAGTTTATTCCCTGAAGTCAAATTTTGTACCTTTAATTTTACTTTAATACGATATGAAGAAATTTGTAATTTAGGTAAACTACAATGATTAATTATTTATTATTTCTTCCAAAAAACATTTAATAAAAATAACACACGGATATCGTACGTGAATCAATTCTATTGCAATTTACAAGATGATGCAAAAGCAATCCCGAATAAAAAAAAAAAAAAAGATTAAAAAATAATATTTAATAAAATAAAGAATATGGAGTTGGTATTAAAAAATTAGTAGCTAAAATATAGAATTGTGCTTTGACTAGGTAGAATACATCTTACTGCTGAAGATGCTCTTGAAAGTTCATTCTAGCAGTAATAGGAAAATCTTCTATTTTACAGTGTCTATTGGAGCAAGAAAAGTTAACAAAATAGCTAAATTTAACTAAAAAGCTAGTTTAAAAATACTACTGGAGATGCTCTAAATTTTAATATTTTTTAAAATGTGTGTGTGTGTTTTATTTTTTTGCTTTGGTTGTAATATAATATAAAATTAAAAGTAGTTTTTAGTATTTTATATATTGAGATATTTTGTTATTGTTTTTAAATTTTTGTTAAAAAAAAAAAAAAAATGGCCTGATACGTGGACAGTTGAAGATTAGATTAGTGTTGGAGACAGATGCCCTGATTTGTCAATAAAGGGAAATTCAAAAAGAAAAGAAAAAATTGCACTAGAATTATAGAATGAGAGAAGTGAAAAAGAATAAAAAATGAAGTAAATAAATATGACACTAATTTGTATGTTTATTAGGATCGATCGGATCGGATGTTTGATCGATCAAAAATGAAGTAAATAAATTATAACACTAATAGGATATCCGTGCGATCAATCGAACTAATTCATTAGGATCGATCGGATGTTTGATCGATCATTTAATCATATCGCGATCAATCGAACTAATTCATTAGGATCGATCGGATGTTTGATCGATCATTTAATCATATCGCGATCAATCGAACTAATTCATTAGGATCGACCGGATGTTTGATCGATCATTTAATCATATCGCGATCAATCGAACTAATTCATTAGGATCGACCGGATGTTTGATCGATCATTTAATCATATCGCGATCAATCGAACTAATTCATTAGGATCGATCGGATGTTTGATCGATCATTTAATCATATCGCGATCAATCGAACTAATTCATTAGGATCGACCGGATGTTTGATCGATCATTTAATCATATCGCGATCAATCGAACTAATTCATTATGATCGATCGGATGTTTGATCGAACGATTGATCCTATCGCGATCAATCGAACTAATATGTAATAGTATCGATCGGAATTGATTTTAGCAGATGTTTGATTGAACCTTCAATCATGTCAAGTTTTATTGATTGTATCCCGATCAATTTAAGTAATGCACTAATATAATAGAAAATGCTTAGAGTTCAATTCAATGTTCGATCGAACATTTAATTTGTTTGAATTTTGTTCGATTATTTGATGTTATCACGATCGATCGAACGAATGCACTAGGTTGGACCAATTGGATGTCTAATCAAACATTCAATTTCAATTGTTTCAAGTTTGATCTCACATTTGATCATATCATAATCGAAGTTGTTGTACATTATGCAATAAAAATTAAAAAAAATAATAATTGCATAAAATATAAATATATATATATATATGTATGTATGTATGGTGATTCTGTGATTGCGATCGATCGCACATTGGGTGCGATCGATCGCAATCACAGAATCAACACGCGGATCCTTGGCCGAGTGCGATCGATCGCAATAGGTGTGCGATCGATCGCACTCGGACAGCACACCACGTGACCTATTTTAGGTCACTTTCCCCCCACCCCCACAAAAATTTCCTTCTCCCCACTGCGCCGTACACCTCTCCAACGCTTGGTCCACGCACCTCCGGCACAACTAATTCGTCCACCATTGCCAATCACTTCTACCACACAACCACCACACGGTTGTCTTCTCCGGCAACCATACCAGGTACTTTTCACCACCTCTAGTACTTTACACCCCATTCCCCATTCCCATCAACACCCCAACCACGAGCACCTTCACGAGATTTTTTTTTTTCTCATATTTCTGCAATTGTGGGTGTTCATCCACCCACATTGCTTTGTTGTGGTTGGGTTTGGATGTTTTTGCAGGGGGTTTTGAGCGAAGTTGTGTTGTTTTGCAATTTTGCCTATCTCTAGTGCACGCCAGGTGTTCGACAAAAGTCCCCAATCAAGCTCATCATGCCAAGAACTCGAGCTTCGTCCTCCCGAGGGTCTGATACCCGAGCCATTTCTCCCCCGCCCACTTTTGAGGAACGGGAGCTGCTATTTGAGACCACTTTCGCCATTCGCGAAGACTTTGAAAATCTTGAGGGGACTCAATGGGCGGTCGCCGAGTTCAAGCGACGGGGGCTAAAGAAGCTTTTCAAGCCGGTCACCCCCACTGCTTACAGAAAATTGGTGATCGAGTTTTATGTCCACCTATCTCATGACTGCAGGAACATAGCTGCCCTCTCTTCGAAAGTGCAAGGCAAAGCTATTGACATAACACGGGCCGACATTGCTGCTGCCCTTCAATGCAATGATGAGCAACCTCCAGAAGCCGCACAACTTGCTGACCAACCGGACAGCTTCTACGTGGCGGAAATTATTGACGACATGTGCGAAGGGATATATGCCGATGCCCACCATAATGCCGCCAGCCGATCCAAGCTACCTCAACGGCTTTGGTTTGTGGACTCCGTATTACACCGTAATGCTTTTCCCTTGGGGCACAAAAGTCAGAGGCGGGATCAATTTCTTCAAGCACTCTACGCCTTCCATAAAGGTGCTTGGTACTCCATTCCCGACATAATTTGGAGGCAAATTTACAAATTTTGGAATGGGGTGCACGTTGGAGGAGCGGGGTCCACACATTCATGGGGGTTGCCTTTCCCATACTTAATCTCCTACATCCTCCGGAAGAAAGGCGTCAAGGGTACCGCAGCTGATGAACCAGTCACTACTACTCCCATATTTGGCATTCGCCAATGGAACAAGAGCCTCTCCCACATGCCCCAGGTAGCTCCAGCACCAGCAGCTGGTGCGGAAGAGTATGAGGCCGAGCCAATGGCCGAAGATGAACCTATAGTTGATTCAGAGACAGCTGAGGAGGAGGCCCCGAGAATTTTTCGTGAAGCACGAAACCGCTCACTTAGTGAAGAAATAGCGGGCCTTCGGAGAGAGTTGGCTGGCCAAAGAAAGGAGGCTCGGAAAAATAACGAATTGATGGACAAACGCCTAGGCGCCTTAGAAGAATTGATGCAGTCCATTGTCAACCGGTTGCCACCACCATCTGCAGGAGCATCATCTTCTAGACAACAGTAAGCAGGGACTATCGTCTGGCTGAAGACATTAAACTTAGCGCTCATGGGAGGCACCCCATAGTTTACCCTTTTTATTTTGTTTAGTATGTTTTAAGTTAATCTTTTTATTTGTCTTTAGTTTTGTTTCTTTTGACTTGCTTTTGTGTTTTCTTATGGGAATGACCCCGTATTTGCACATGGCCGGTTTTTGAATTGCAAGGTATCAATATATTTTCACTTAAAACTGAGATGAATTATTTTACGGTTTAGATTTTATTTTGTTATATTTAACAGTGTAAAATCTTTCCATAAGGTATCAATATATTCATCATATAATATATATACACTATTAGATCTGTAAAATTTAATATGAATTATGAAATGGGAATTAACTCTTCAAATTAGTCCAAATGTAACAACTAACCAAATGGCAAATATATACAAATTAAAATCTTTCTTTAGGAGGATGGAATCGACGGTGCATATTGTGTCACTTTATTTAAAAATTTTAAATAATGCAGTGATATATATATACACAATTTTAGTAGACGTTATTGGGCAGCAATAAAATATATATATATATATTTGAGCATTTCTGTTATTGCGATCGGTCGCACCATGGTTACGATCGATCACAGTAATCGAATATTGGATTTCAACATTTTGTTATTACGATCGATCGCACCTTGGGTGCGATAGATCGCAATAACAGATTTTTTATTTTTTTTTTAATTTATCTACCTACTCTTTAGGGTCGACTTTAAAAGTCGACCCTAATGAGGTATCTTCAGCGTCCACTTAGAGTGGACGCTATTGGTCATCAATTTTAATTTTTAATTTTTTTTTTTGATTTACTACCGACTCTTTAAGTCGACCCTAATACATAAGCATTAGGGTCGACTTTAAAAGTCGACCCTAATGAGGTATCTTCAGCGTCCACTTAGAGTGGACGCTATTGGTCATCAATTTTAATTTTTTATTTTATTTTTTGATTTACTACCGACTCTTTAG
>NC_081542.1:40167439-40195202 GCF_901000735.1 Corylus avellana | reverse complement strand
TACCTTTAATGCCTTTCTTCCGGAGGATGTAGGTGATTAAGTATGGGAAGGGCAACCTCCATGAGTGTGTGGACTCAGCTCCTCCAATGTGCACTCCATTGCAATCGTGAGATAGGTGAGCATAGAACTCGATCACTAGCTTTCGGTATGCTGTGGAAGTGACCGGCTTGAAAAGCTTCTTGAGCCACGGCGCTTGAATTCGGCGACTGCCCATTGAGTAGCCTCATGGTTTTAAAAATCTTTGTGAATGGCGAAAGTGGTCTCAAACAGCAGCTTCTGTTCCTCAAAAGTTGGTGGGGGAGAAGTGGCTTGGATATGGAACCCCCAGGAGGACGAAGCTCAAGTTCTTGGCATGATGAGCTTGATTAGGGATTTTTGTCGAACACTTGGTGTGCACTGTGATGACCAAGGTTGCTATGGCATGTCAACACTACTCCAAAACCCCCTGCAAAAACACCAAAACCCAACCACAGGAAAGCAATGTGGGTGGATGAACACCCACGATTGCAGAAAAAAGATAATAATAAAAAAAAAAAAGGAGGTTGGGGAGTTAATCAGAGTTGGGGTGTTGATGGGAATGAAGAACGGTTTGTATGGTTGTGTGGTGGAAAAGTGGTGGTACAGTGGCCGGAGAGGAGAACCGTGTGGTGGCGGTGTGGTAGAGGTGGTGAAAAATGGTGGAGGAGTGATGGGAGTAGGGGTGTGCCGGAGTTTGGGGAATGGGGAGAAAATGAGAATGTGAGGGGGAATGGGGAGAAAGTGACCTAAATAGTTCACGTGGCTTGCTGCCCGAGTGAACTCGATCGCACACCTGGTGCGCTCGATCGCACTCGTGCAAGGATGTGCGTGAGTGGGTGATGTGTGCTCGAGCACACACAAGGTGCAATTGATCGCACTAACAGAATGTACAAAGCCAAAATTTGATTACTACGCTCGATCGCATACTTGTTGCAATCGATCGTAGTAACAAAATGTAAATGTTTTTTTTTTTTTTTTTTTTTGTAATGCATAATGTACAACAATGTTCTAAAATAAAAAGGCAACACAAAGGATAAGTGAGAACACATGTAAAGTAAGGAAATTGATATGATGGGAAACAAAGATGGAAAAGTGTATTGCCTTCAGTGGCCTCAGTACCACTATTCTGAGTAGATGCGCTTGAGCTCTTGGACTGCTCAAACGCTTCTACTTGTAACTGTAATGTTTCCAGTGTGGAGAGTTGAACTTGAGCTCCACAGAATATGGCTCAAGTGCCCGTGGTGGTGCAAGTATAGGACTTTCTTTATAGGTCAATCATTTCGCTCCCATATAGAACTCCTTCTTGACATGCTTTCTGTGATGATGGTCCTTGGGTCTTTTCTTGTGGAGCTTGGTGTCCTTATTTACTTCATACCTCAATTTGTCCCGTTCATGCAACTGCCGCTTTATCTTGGCTTGAAGAGGGTGCCTTGCTCTACTGATGCCATTAGTAACATCTGCATAGACTGGCCCAATGTCCTGCCTTGTGAACTTGTGAGTGAGGGGGTTTTTTACTGTATCTTTCTGTGGATCCTGCAAAACTGGCTCACTAATACCTTGGATCATACAAACATCAAAACATTTAAAATCATCTTGAGGTAATTGCATTGCATCAAATATTTTGAACTCTATTGTCTCACCATTTACCTTCATACTTACAAAGCCCATTTTCACACCTATTGCCACAATCTGAATCGAGCATCTCCTTAATGAACTCATGCTTGGCTAACAACGTTTGACCTACCTTTTTAGAAGGTTTGGAATCTTCTTTCAGATTTGGGAGGAGAGTAAGTTTTATATTGTCCACCAAAAAACTATAGGTGTTCTTTCTCCCGTCGTGATGAGCACTCCGATCATATTGCCATGGCCTTCCAAGTAATAAATGGCATGCATCCATGACCACCACATTGCACCATGTTTCATCTTTATACTTAGTTCCAATCGAAAAATTCACAAGGCAACGTTTGGATACTATTACCTCGTTTCCTTTCTTGAGACACTCCAAGCGATATGGTGCAGGGTGTTTCTCCGTCCCAAGGCCCAATTTTCAGACCGCTTCTTCCGCTACTACGTTCTCACAACTGCCCCCATCAATGACAAGCTTGCACCCTTTGCCCCCAATTGTGCATGTTGTTTGAAAAAGGTTGTGGCACTGGCCATCGTCTCTTTCCGCCTTCCAGGGTGTAAAACACACCCTCCTAAGCATTAATAGAGGGCTGTCATCCCCGGTAACAAATTCTTCATCAACCCCATCATAGTCGTTGAAAACTGCTTCTTTCTCAACCTCCTCGCCTTGTCCTTTGAAGGCGTCTCCCGAGTCGATGAGTAGTCTCTTACCATACCTTTCCCCTTTGCGGCAATCCACCATTCGGTGGCTCGGTTCACCACACCTAAAACATTTAGGCCCATTGGATGTTGCGGCTCGGGTCGGTGGTCCCGTGGTGGTTGGGGTACGGCCTTCGTCTGGAGTTGAAGTGGTGCTGCGCCACGTGAATCGCCCACTTGACCAATTTGTGCTTCCCCTAGTTCCTCCACCAAATCCTCCAAAAGACCCTCTAGAAGCCGTCCTTTCTAAAGATAGTGCCCTTTGATGGGCCTCAGACACATTAGGGGGATCAAAGAGGTTTAAGGAATCCTGAATTTGTTGGCGCAAACCTCCAATGTATTGTGACACTAGTTGGTCGTTTGTTTCGGCTAGATCCACACGTGTGAGGTACTTGTAGAATTCTTCCGTGTATTCATCCACAGACTTCGAACCTTGGCTCAAATTTTGCAGCTTTTGATACATGGTTCGTGTATAATTGTAGGGTAAAAAGTTTGGTCGCATATGCTTCAACAATTTCTCCCATCTGTTGATTTTCTTCTTGCCCTACTGCTCTCTTGATTGCTTCAATTGCTGCCATCACACCACAGCTCTTCCCCGGAATTTGGTTGCAACCAAAGAAACTCGTTGATCCTTAGGCACCCCCTTGAAATCAAGAAGTTCTCCAAGTGCCGCTGCCCAGTCCAAAAATTCTTCAGGTTGAAGCCCCCCGTGGAATTCAGGAATATCGAGTTTGAAACCGCTCTCCCATCGATTGGCATGGACTTGTACATGGGGTTGATGGCTGTGTACTCTGCGCCCTACAAAAGGGTTCCTAGCTTCATTCTCCATACCTTGTTCGTCTTCCCCATCCAAGCCGGGCAGTGAGGGTTGGGGGCGATGCGCACGGTGGAACTCCGAATTGGCCAATCATGTATTGGCGATTGCAAGTTGCGCCCTCAATTCTGCGATTGTGTCCTCCATAAGTTCCCACTGTGCCACCGCTTGTTCTCCAAGAACTAAGTCCTCACGTTCATACACGTTCTCCAAATTTGCATAGCGGTTACCCCTTCCTCTTGTGTTTGGCACCATGGAAAGAAACTTAGGCTTTGACACCAACTGATGCAGCAATGGATAGTGATGAACAAGAAAATAGCAAGTAGAAGGGATAAATATTCCTAAGATTATGAGACTATCACAAGAATCAAAGAAACCTTCTCAAATCAATAGATGTTATCCATGAATTTAAGGAAAAGTAATGAAGAAACTCAACTCTGAGTATTCTTATTGAGAAAACCAAATAACATTCATAAACTGAGTTTGCTAGAGGCTATAAGCATGTATTTATAGCCTCCAATACTCCTAATAGAACTAAAACACGGAATAGGGACTTTCAAGACCCTAATCCTAGTAAAACAAGGAAAGAAAGTCGGTTTAAAGTTAATAAAACGCAGAAAAGTAACATAGTGCCCCGAGTGCGCTTGATCACAAGCATGCTTGCGCTCGATCGCACTTCTAGAGGCTAGGTGCGCTCGAGCATGCGATTGTTTGCAGTTATAGAGGGGTATTGGTTGCAATACCAGAGATGGACATCATATTTCCAGGGGTTGGACACCCGAGCGCAGGCATCGTGCGCTCGATCGCTACTCCAAGGTGCTCGATCGCAATCAACGTGCGATCGATCGCAGTTCCAGGAACTCCCTTTTCTGCAGCGTGAGTCTGGGATCGCGTCACCATCTTCTGGGGTATTTTCCCACTACCATCCATTCCCATCTTCTTCATGAAATCCCAAACACTTCGATCTACATCAGATGGGCAGTATAATATATGGTTTACTTTTACAAAGTTGCAACTTTTTCTTTGTGTATGATTTTCTTACAATTGATTTTGCAGGTTGAGTAATGTTGAGGAGTTGACTAGGGCTACCATGAAGAAATTAACTTGGGGAATGGCTGAGCACAACAAAGCTATGGTAGCTGCCAAATCTGATGAAGCAAAGAATAACATTGTGAGTTTGTTCTTAGGAGATCCTGTTTTCTGTAGGAGCTTTTTTGTCATCATTTATCTTACATATTTTCCATTAAATGTGCAGGAAACTCAAAAGCAGAATACAACCACAGGGTTGCAGACATGTGATAACAAAGGTGCAAAGGAACAAAGTTTTTGTGTCTATATATATGGTCTTTTATTTATTTACTGTAAAAACTAATATTTCATTTCTATATCCAGCCATTACATTCAAAAACACCCTCGTTTATTGGAGATAAAAGTATCAACCTATCTTGGAAAGAAGCAACAAAACCTTCTGTTCCCGCCACAACTGGGTACGAGAGCTCTTCCTGATTATCTTCTTCCTCCCCTGCTCCCTTTACTCTCTCTCTCTTTATGGTGGACACATTTATAGCTTGTGTGAACTTTGTCTACAGAGGGAAGCGACCTGCTACTGCTGCTAATGGATCCTGCAACGTGCCTTCTAAAAAAGGCCGTGGAGCTGGTGGTTTGCAAAACAAACTGGTTAATAGAGCAGTGGAAGATTTGTCTCATGGTGGGAGAAGTGGGACTAGAGGCAGAGGGAGAGGGGGGGGTGGACGTGGAAGAGGAAGAGGCTACCGGTAGCCTAGGTGTGTGCCCAGAGTAAGAGGGCAGTCGGATTTCACAAAAATCGGTATGCACCAGAAGTATACAACTAGAAGCCATTGATCTATTGAAGTTCTCTGCTGGAGCTAGTTTTGATTCATAGAGGAAGAAACTGATGAGTTTATAGATATTATTTGTTGTCTAACAATGGGAATCATGTTCCTCTGGAGCTTGTCCGGTGGATTTTTAGTGCTTTGAGTTCTTAATCATTTCGAATTTAACTGATGAAAGCAGCAGCCGGGATTGATTGAGGAATCTTAATTTGCAAGCCTCTTACTTTGTGTATGCATGCGTGTGTATCTTACTGACACTTGACAGTTAAACTTGCACCCAGAGGAATCATTTTGTAAATTCTGACGATTTGTAGAATATAATATGTTTGGTTGAATGAGAACTTGAGAAAGCTGAGTGATTGTCATTAACTGTGAAAGGCATTTGCAAACTAGCTTCATATCTTTGTTACTGTGATGCATGTGCCTATGAAGAAATATTATACTGGTACATGGCCTACACAGGAAATTTTATTCTCAGCCTTCATGTGTGTGATCCTCCTTAACATTCAGGAATCCATAACATTTTAGTCTATGATGGCAGGCGAAGAATGAAAGGTGCTATAGGTAGCCAGAAAGTAGTTGAGTCGAGTCAAGCCAAATATTGAATGTTTAAAACTCTAATTATTTAATGTTATTTCGAACATGAGCTGAACTCGAACTTGTCACTGAGTTAGATAAGTTGTTCAAACTTAGCTCATTTATTATTGGAAGGATCTTGAACTTGTTCACGAGCTCTTTAGTTAATTTATTCATTCCTTATATAAAGTAAATATTATGATATTTTTTTTTTTGTAAATTCATTTTGATTATTAGTTACTATTTTATCATTTGAATTAATTAATAAATTAACTTAAACTTTAAATAATCTAACCTTGAATTTATATACCTATATATATGTTTTATAGCAGGTATATAAATTCATTATGTGTGCACACATTTATACATACAAAAACAGTCATGTACAAACAATGACAAATGTTTATATCTAGATTGACATTAACCATGCAAAATATATATATTACATTAGAAAGAGAATTCCTAGATACCGAAGAAGTTCTAACTATGAAATTAAAATAATATAATAAAAATAAATATATACGAGTTTATATGAGCTACGAGTTGATTTTATATGAATATAACTCGTTTAATAATTGAGCCTAATTTTATGTTCACAATAGGCTCATTTGTCAAACGAATCGAATTCAAGTCAAGTTTATACGAACAAGTATTAAGCGGATCGTTAAATGAACTTATTCGTTTACATCATGATGAACTCCCACCTCGATGAACATTAATTTCATCTATTGTGTCTCATTCGTACCTGATGTATTTGCCCGAGTTTGAGCGCTTCTTCGGTTCTTGACATAAAAGTATTTTACAAGTTTAGCTGTTTTCTTCAATAAGCTGTCATCCGTGTCTGCCAAAGCTGGAGTTCTTCGTGGATTCTTGATGCTCAAGTATCTTACGAGTCTAACCATCTTCCAAACGCTCTCATCGCCCGGAGTAACGTTTCAGCCTTCACAGGCAACTTGATGTTGCCGCCGATGACATATTACCGACAGTACAAGACAAATGGCAGAGGTGGCAACAGATAGTAGATAGAGAACCTCAAAGCTCCGGAAGCTCAGTCTTTGAGGTTCGCTGAAACTTATGTTGGGTGAGCACTCATGCGAGGGAGTCAACCATTTCTCTTGCAGTGACTTCAAATCCCCCTTCTCGGATAGATTTAGAATGGCTACAGAAAAGTCCCTCGCAAATGGCGAGCCTTTCTGGAAGGCCTGAATGGGGGAGCAAAAGAAGATTTCAAAAGAGTGAAATATCAGACAGTAATGGATGGATGGAAAAGGAAAAGGCAAAAACAAAAACAACTCACAAAGCCCAATCCTCCAAATCTGGCGGCACGTATGGTGCCAGTGAATCCCTTGCAATACTTATCGAGGAAGACTTTCTCATACGGGAGTTCAAGAAAGGCAGCAGATATATGGTTGCTTTTGAATTCCTTTGGGTAGCCGTCTTCACTGCTGACATTCACGATATTCTCCGGCTTGAAGTTAAGCACATTCTGCAAGTATTTATGTACGAACGAATCGCCATCACAGCCAACTTTCAGGTTGTTGTTCTTCAACCACTCAATATCTGTAACGTTTGGTTGCAGTTGTTGCACTGTGAGCAATGAAGACAGACTAGCAGTGTAGCTCGAGGTTAGGATCAACACCAGAAAGAGCCACACTGCAACAACCATACGTGTTAAGTTGTTGTGTACTTTCTCCTCTGCAAAATGAACTCATCTGGTATTATGAGTGCTTTTAAATCATAAGTAAACCAATGTTTATGTAATAACAGAAACAGAAAACAGAAAAAAATGAAATGTTCTTAAGGTTCATTATTGAGTCAAACTTCGACGAATTGGTATGCATTGAGGCTCCGTTTGTTTCGTCGTAAAATGATTTATGAAAAATGTTTTCCGTATTTTCGGGTGTTTGGTGCGACGTAAAATAATAGTTAACGGAAAATATTTTCCCTTTGACCGTAAATTCTTCTTTAACTTTCAGAAAATGGTTTACAGTTTTTTAAACTATTTTCCAAACCGTAAACCATTTTTCGACTTTGAGCATTTCATTTTCAAATTGACAAACATTGACAAGACCCGTCCAGGACTCAGTCGAGACTTTTAAACACTAAATTACGAAATGTCAATGTCGGGTCTTGGGTGGGTCCTGCTAGGGCCCCGGGCTGATACTTAAGGGGTCCTGATATGGTCTACGAGGGGTCCAGGTCGGTCCAAGGTGAGTCGCAGTGGGGTTCTTGCGGGACTCGGTTCGGATACCTTAAGACTTGGTAGGGACATTTTCGTAATTTATAGTTTAATATGATTATATATATATATATATATATATATATATATATATATATGTGATTTTCGTACATGCCAAACTTAGGGTGCAAAAGTTATGGTTAGCGGTTAGTGGCAATAACCGCTAACTCCCGCCTTAGCGGTTAGTAGATTTTACTAACCGCAACCGCTAACCGCCTAGCGGTTAACGGTTAGCGGTTAACCGCCGGTTAGCGGTTAGCGAAATAGATAACCGCCCGCTAATCGCTTTTTTAAAATTGGGCTTTTTGGACTTATTTTTTTGGGCTTTTTTTTACCCTCATTTTTTTTTCTTGTATTTTTAATATCTTCTAAATCCTAAATTCCTAAAGTATCTAATAATGCTTTAATTAAATTGTAGACTTGTAGTTATAAGTAATATATTGTTTAATTCAATTGAATCAATTGTGATTATCATTGTACATGAATCATATGATTAACTTGTAAACTTATGACTTATGAGTTATGTCATATTATATATGCATTATTTATTATTATATAATCATATGATTTAATGATCAAGTTATCATGTGATATAATCATATCAATTATAGTGATAATATATAAATTACTAAAATTATAATGATAATACATTAATACTTAAATTGTGTTTATAAGTAACAAATTGGTCATTGTTTAATCCAATGTCAATTACTTAATTTGATATTATACGAATCATATCATCATTGTACATTAATAATATGATTCACTTGAAGTCTTGAATAAAATATTTGAATTGTCATTGAATCATATGATTAATTATTGATATTATACATTTATATTATTCATATACATATGTAGACTTATATAGACTTATAACATATATAGACTTAGAAGTTTATAACATACATTAGAAATAAGTCTCTAGATATTTAATTGTTATATTAGTATGAATTGATATACTTATGAGTTATGTCATATTATATATGTATAATTTGTTATTATATAATCAAATGATTTAATGATCAATCTCATGTGATATAATCATATAAATTATAGTGATAATATATTAATACTCAAATTGTGATTTAATTATTTTTAAAAAAAAATTGTAATTTAATGATCAAGTGATTATATGATATAATCATAAAAATTATAGTGATAATATATTAATACTCAAATTGTAATTTAATTATTTTTTAAAAAAAATTGTGATTTAATGATCAAGTGATTATGTTATATGTATAAATATTTTTATAATTATAATTATAAAAATATATTATATAAAAAGGCGGTTAGCGGTTAGCGGTTACGGTTAGTAGACCCAATAACCGCTAACCGCTAACCGCTAGTGGTTATAGCGGTTAGGCGGTTAGCGGTTAATGCGGTTAGGAGGTTAGGCGGTTAAGCGGTTGGCGGTTATAGCGGTTAGCGGTTAGCGGGCGGTTAAAAACCGCCCGCCTTTGCACCCCTAGCCAAACGTACACCGTAAAATGTTTTTCAAGAAATCATTTTTTAATAAAATATTTTTCGATGGAAAGTATTTTACGTTGTTAGAAATGGAGTCTGAGTTATAACAAATCAAACGAGAATGTCCTCAAAGTTTGTATTCTAGCAAGATAGAGATACTTGAATTTGAAAACTAGAAGGTTTTGAGAGAGAAAAGATGAGAGAATTTTCTGTATATTGATACTTACTATGAGCAAAGAATAGAGAAGAGAAGGTAAACCAAAGTGCAGTGCTAATCTGATTCTTCCATGTGCCACCAAATTCGGGATTGGATTTGCGCTCAAGGAGCCAAACAATGATCATTGTGTACAGCAAGAGGGCACCAGTCACCGCCCACATGCTCCAGCTGAAAGGCTTTGTAAACGTCAATGGTGACCCTTCTGGTTTTGCTGGAACTATTATCGCCAAACCAGACTCAGCATACGGAAGTGTAAAATCCGCATATTGCAACCGATTGGCAAGTATAGTCACGTCGCCGATCACAGCATCATAAGTCTTTTTATTGTGATATTTTCACCCACATCACAACCATATATATAAATCCTAGTTAGAACAAATAATTGTAACCATATAAAAGAGAAAAAAAAAATAAAGGAATAAAGATTCAAGTTCATAGATTTTTTCTTTTCTTCTCTGAAAAAAGCAGGTAAGGGAGACCAACTATGATTATTCTATTTGGGCGTGTTCAGCTGGTACTTAAAACACAATACATATGGGTGGGATATAATTATACAGGCCAAAAAAATGTTTATACAAAATTGAGAAAAGTATCTTGTTCGAGACCATAATAGCAATTTGAAAACGTGAAAATATCTACATATTTAAACCGCAGGCAAGGAAGCGTGTCTTTAAAAAGGTAGGATTGTAAAGGTCGAACAACTAATTTCAAAGTCGAATTGTGATTTTACCAAACCTCATTTTAAAGGAGTACTTCTAGAAAAAAGTTATTACCTTGTTATAGATGTGATAAACGAGGTCGTCGTAGGTGCCATTGTACGCCACAAATTCAAAAGGCAAATCATACCCTAAGAGCTCTGTCAGGTTCGAGAAAATTTGAATGCAGAAACCATCATATTTGTTCTGATTCGGTGTCTCTCCATACTTGACCTTCACAAACTTCTCGAACGTTGTTCTCCCCGGAACTCCAATCTTCAGTGGCTTTGCATTTGTTGGCATTTCCCAACCTTTTGGAGTCCGGTTTAAGTGCCCAGGCCAAATTACTTGACTGCCGGCCAAAGTTTTCAGGGTATTACCAACATTTTCACTTTCATTTTTCTCTTCACTTTTTCTGAAACCAAGCTCTGGTGTCCAAAGGCCTATTTCCTCGTATCCCTTTCCATTGTTCCCAACAACGTTAATAATCGTCAATGTATTATTATTAGTGTCTATGAGCTGGCCTTCTTCGAAACGTATTTTTCCACTTAAACCAGAGAAATTGCTTGACAACATATTCTCTAACAACATCTTTGGAGTACTAGTAATTGTTAGAATACATACTGCAACCTGTGATACACCTCCATCAGTTACTCAAGCTACACCTGATTTGGAATGTGTTGTCCAAGGCTAAGTTGAGAATAAATCCTCACAGACTGTGTTCGTGCAATAAAAAGAAGATCATGCCAGTTGTTGTCAATAGTATCATATCTCAATAAGAAAGGAAAGATGTGAACAAGTCAATGAGGAAAGATCCATACATATCAAATCTGTCCAAGATTTGATACACTAACGTGCTGCTCAAGCTCATATAAAAAGGAAAGAGAATAATCAAGATAAAGAAGGAATTAGAGTCAATCCCATGTAATTAGAAATCAGTGTTTTGTTTTCTATTTTTGTTATACTGCTGTATACATGTATATATGTGTAAGACATCTTATTTGATTATTCATTCAATAATAAAACTACCATTTTGGTGTCTCATTGTTTTAGTAATGTTACTTGCCATTTTCTTTATCGCTTGTATAACAATTCCAATGCTGTCGTATGCTCGCAGGACATAAATTCCAGGGTCGGAGTTATCTTCCTCCGGATATTCACTTCTGAAAACTTTCTTAAACTGTGAATGAAAATGGTGATTCTCAGAATAGTAGTTAGTCTTGATTCCTAATGCACCTTCCATGGGGGATATAACAGAGTCGTTAACAGAGTGCAGCAAATCTGCAATGTTGTCTGCAATAATCCAAGCTGAGTCATTTCCTACGAGTCCCATCTGCTTGGCTTCTCTGAACAAATGAGTCGCCATCTCTAATGATGACTGAAGAACTATGAAAACCCGACACTTTGTTTTGTTCAGGAGCTTATCCAGCTCTTCATGGACAACATGTTCCGGGTCGGACACCAAAGAATGTGGTGGGAGAACCAATCGGTACTCAATTTCCGAACCAACATTTCTGAGAGTCTCAGATAAAACTGCTAACTTGCCGGAATCGCCACCATATGGTTCATCTTCATAAATGGCTATGACCCTTTGCCAATTGTAGGCCTGAACAATATCTGCAATACACTTTATTTGCTCAGAACCATTTTTAGCCATTTGTATCAAATATGGCCAACGAAGTGACGTTTTGGGTGGGTTGATGGCTGGTGCTGCAAACGAAATGACTGGAACATGAGCTTGCCCTCCAACATCAGCTACTACAGCGGCTTCCTACCATGTGTGCATGCCAATAATCACTTTCACCTTTTTCTCTCTAATGAATTCTTCAGCTGTTATACCAAAATTTAGAGATTCCATTAATGTACATTGTTAGCACATTTTAGTATTGAATGCTGAAACGAATTGGTAAATGAAAATGTAAGGGAGTTTATAATTAATTAAAGGATAGTTAGTTCTTAGACTGTAACTCTTAGCCGTCTCTGTTTTATAAACAATCACCATGAATGACAATGAATTTTTTTGATACGGTTCACTACCTCCCTTTAATCCGGTCAAGAGTTCTTGCAAAACAAAGACACATGGATGACTTGTTGTAAATACTAGTGGGAGACACTCTGACGCCTAAGTGAATAGGGTTATCTCTGAGTAGGGGGCTGAAGTAAGAGTAAGAGGATGTAATGTGTGTACCTTTGACTTAGGGCTTGTGGTCTTTTGTAGAATTACTATAAGTAAGTGATGTAGATCAAAGTGCTTGGGAATTCATGAGGAGGATTGGAGCATATGTAAGTGTGAAGGGGGCCCAAGAAACTGTTTCTGCTAGAGGAATCAAGTCGAGAGCACAAACTCACGAGCGATCAAAACAATTGTAGGAACCTTCGTTCGATAGCCCGTCCAAACGGTCAAGCGAACAGGACACTCTCGGGAGTTCTCCATAGTAATTCTCGAGGCATCCATTCGATGCCCCGTTTGAACAGCCTAGCGAATTAACGGCCAACATCGAAAATTCTCCATAGTAATTCCCAAGACGTCTGTTCGAACGCCTATGTTATGTTTTCAGTTTACGTACTTCAATTTCAGTTTTATTTTGTGACCATCTGAATAGAGGTACGTTCCATTTGAACAACCAACGTAAAGTTGTTAACCGACTAATTTCTATTACTACTAGGGTTATGAGTTTTGGGGTCAATAAATACATGCTTATAGCCTCAAGAACGTAGTTTTTTATATTTATTCAGTCTTTTTCAATAAAAAAGCTCAGAGTTGAGTTTCTTCTATATTTTTTCTTCAAACCCCAAATAGACTCGAGCGTTTTAAGAAGATTTTTTAGATCCTTGATAGAATCAAGGTTTTTAAGCAATATTGTTCCTTATCTTGTTGTTTGTCTATGCACCCATGACATCACGCTACATCAGTAAGACAAGTAGGGCATGTATGTAAAACTCCAGGAGCTGGAGTGCCAATGAGAAAGGTGAATGATTCTTGGGGATGCCTTTCATTCCTAGTGTCATTTTGATGGGTTCTTTTCGTATATGGCGTGAAGGTCTATATTAGGTGAATTTGAGGGAAAACTATTTCTAACCTGGAGAGGATGGTGTAGACTATTTTGCTTAGACTTTATGGACAAGTTTAAGCGAAGGAAGAAAGCTTCTAGAGGGTTGGCCTTTGATTTTGAAAGCACCCAAGAGTACCCTTGAGTCTTGCTCAAGAGTCACTTATGTTGGATCGGGCCTTTGACAATCTCATTTAAAAACAAATTGGTATCCATTAAGGGAAGCCAAATCCTTTTATGGCATTCGAAATCACACCCTGTAAGGCATGTTCTAAGAGCCGTCCAAGTGAGCAGAGTGGCATTTATTGAACCTCAACAATCTCTCCCTCAACATGACGCTCTCACGACTCGAACCCATGACCCTAGCTCTGATATTATTTGTTGGATTAGGCCTTTGACTATCTCATCTAAAAACTAATTGGTGTCCAGTGAGGGAAGCCAAATTCTTTTATGGCATTCAAAATCACACCCCGCAAGGCATGTTCTAAGAGCCATCCAAGTAAGCAGATCGAGCGGCACTATTGAACCTCAACAACTTCAAATAAAAATTGTGGCAAGATTTTTACTCGACTGTTGTTCAATGATTGCCCAAGCAAGATGCTGTGGCAATCAAATAGAAAGTTTGCTTCATGTTTGCTGCACCCTCGGTGGAGCGAGATTGCTACTAATCATTTGATAGCAAGTTCACTCAAACGAGTTTGTCATTAGTTTAATAGAGGCTATTTTGTAATAAAGGATACTCATTATTGTCAATAAGAATACTCCGAAGGAGTTTTTTTCTTCACTTTCCTATAGTTCCTATATTTTTTCAAGTTTTGTAGAAGAGTTGTGAAGTTTAGTATGTGTGGTATCAACTTTTCACTCTGCCATGCTACATTAAAAACATATATAGCATATTCTCCAACGCAAGCAATAACTGGGAATATTTTTATTCTGTAAATCTTTTCTATTAATATTAAAATGAGGAACAATAGAATCTGGCAAAATGATGATAAGCGATCGAAACTCATATATAATAGCAACCAACTAATTAAAGTCAACGGTGTCCGATAAAAATAACATATAAAATATAAAAGATACAAAAATAATGATAGAATCAAGATGCACAATATTAAGGATAATGAAAAAGAAAATAAAAAAGAGGAAAAATAAACATTGTATGTCATTTGTTTTTCTAAGCCCTTGTAACATGTGACTCTCATTTTATTTTTCTTAAAGCCTTTAACATTCTTTTGACCCTTTTTTTTTTTTTTTTTTAAGGGTGGCCAGGCATGCATGTTCTTAAATCATTTTACAGTGCAAAATGTGTTTTATTGTATATAACGGTGTTCATATATCTTATTAATATTTTTAAGTTAACAACTATTAAGTTATTAGAAATGATAAAATCATTTTTTTCAACTATTTCCGTATAGTGAATGGATGAATCTACCATTAAATTTTTGTGGAACCTACATGAGTCTAAAAATCTAACGGTAGATTTATTAGATTTACAAAAAGAAATAATTGAAAGAAAGATCTCTTAAGTTATAAACATAACTTACCCATTGAAGCTACTGTAGCTCCTCTAAGGTCGTCCGGGAAATGGAGAAGCACTTTGTGAGTCTTCGACTTTTTGTTGTGGTTTTGAGCTTCAATTTCCATGGCTGTTTTCTCTTCTTTTCCCATACGGCTTTTAACATCAAAGATAACACCTACACCCGTAACTTCGTTATTTTTTGCTTCAGCTCCATAGAAGAAGATCACAGTAAGAAGAACAAATATCAGTGCGGGGAAGAGCAACCAAGCTCTCGAAACCCCGCTAATTACTTGCATCTGACGGTACTGCATAGGGCAGATGGGACGTCGAATACTGTTTTGGCAACCTTATCAACATCTTCTATGTGCGTCCGTTGATCATCATCTGAGAAGGAACAAGAAAACGCGTTATCTGGAAGAATATGAGTGTGGAATATTGCATCTTTGACTTTGTCTTGTATGGAGTCGAATTTTCTTGGCAATGATCAAGGGAATCCACCAACGTTAATTAGTCATTGTTAGACTTAAAGTCTCCAAACGTCAGTTTGGATATTTAACAAGGCTTAGACATTAATTGAGAAAGTTTGAATTTGGAAGGGTAGTATGCTTTGTACGTGATTCTTCGAGGAAAGACACCTTTGAAAGCCTAGCGGAAATGGTCAATAGAGATGTCAAATTTCTCTGGTTCCGTTTGGCATTGGTTTGGAACTGTTTAGTGGCCCGGATTGTTGCAAAACTTGATTGATGTGATGTAAAAAAAGTAAAAACATTGAGAGTTTGAATTTTTTTTTATGAGTAGTAACAGGCTCTTGCGAGACGGAGCCTCTAATTCCATCAATGGTTGCGTGTCAAAGAATATCAATATATAACAAGTAACAACATCCTCTTGCCTAGGAAAATACCTTAATAGATGTATGAGGAATACCTGACAGTTTCATGTTTTATAAACAATTTTTATGTTTGATTTTCATCACCTTGCCAAGACACCTATTAATTAATGCAATTTTTACTTAAGAAACTTCTATTTGCTCTGTTAGTACATATCTATGACCTACATTAATTCTAAGTATATTAAAAGAATTGTCTAATTAATTAAATATCCTTTGGTTGTAATAATGTTTATAAAACATGAAATAAATTTTATTTGTTTATCTATGAATATATCAAACCAATTTTGATTTGTTCAATCTTCAAGCTTGACTCGTCAAATAATTGAGCTTTAAATTTGAGTATGAATTAACTTAGCGACCTTGCACTAGTTAGATGGGGGCCATGTGAGTACGTAATAGGATACAAATTAAGGTGCATTAAATTGACAAGAGATGTAGAATCGTGTTAGAATAGTCATAACATTTTATTCTATATTTGTTCAGGATTACAATTTTAATGTATTCAATAGGATCCATAGAATTTCTAACCATAATTATAATATTTGACTTCTATGGCTTATCTTACCTACACCACATTGTCCACATATGCTCTATATATAAATAGGACTTCTTGTAAAACAATATATATAATATCAAATCAACATAGCAAACATGTAATTTTATTGGGTATATTATATCGATAGATGTAGGAGTACTCTATCATCAAACCACTGTGAATTTTTGTAGTATTCTCTCTCAGTACCTTTTATATTTAAAATATGAGAAATGATAATATATCATTCTTAATTTCATCTTTCACTCATCTCCGTGGATAAGTGAATTCACTAGCAATTTTGCAAATAAATAAATTAATGAGCACAATGCAGTCTTATATATGCTATTCGGAGTGGTGAGCATATTTGTCTAACACCGAACTATCCGTAATTCTTTATCTTTCTTTTTTCTCTTGCTTCTGCTATTATTCTCGTATTTTATATTTACCCACAAACTGTTGTGACAAATGCAAATTCCAAGATCAACAAAGAAGTAGAAAAGTGCATAATAGAAAAATAACACAACCACACAAGACACCAAGATTTAAGTGGTTTGGCTTAACAAGCCTACATCCACTGGCGGAGACGATCCAGGAGAAATTCACTAACAAAAAGTAGAGTACAAAGAGTAATACAAACAAAACCACTCAAACCCAAAAGCCCCAATACACCCCAATCTCACTCAAAAGAGAACTAAATACAAAAGAGAAAATATTCTCTAAAATTCTCTTAACTTTTTAGCATTCCAAATGTGAGATCAAATTGAAGACAAATGGTGTATTTCTTCTTCTCTCTACAACAAAAGTCTCTCTCTCTCTCGGCAAGCTTTTCTTCTTTTTCTCTATTCCTCTAAAGCTACTGCCTCTCCTCTTCTTTGATGACCAAATGGCTCAATAATAAAAGAATGAAGGCATTTTCTCAAAGCTTCTAGAAGAAGCCCAATAGATGGTCAAGCCAAATGCACGTGTGAGAGAAAAAGCACAAGTCAACAATATGGGATGCCATACTGCTGCTGTGGGGCCCACGGTAAGGTTGATGAAAACAAGTCACCAATTCTGACAAATCTCCACCTTGACTTGAATTTCATCAAGTCTTCAACTCAAATCTCCTCAAGACGTCTCCTCCAACACCCCTAAGGGTAATTACAAACTACAAACACCAACCAAGCCCAAGCAATGCTTAAACTTGAGGATCGGAAGTGGCTTAGTCAACATGTCTGCTGGATTTTCCGCCGTAGCAATTTTCTTCACTATGATATCACCTTATGTCACAATCTCCCGAAGAAAGTAATATCTGACATCAATGTGTTTGGTCCTCTCATGATACATTTGATTTTTGGCCAAATGTATTGCGCTCTGGCTATCACAAAATACAACAGTCTCATCCTACTGCAAACCCAGATCACTAACCAAACCTCTGAGCCAAATTGCTTCTTTCACTGCCTCTGCTGCTGCCATATACTCTGCCTCCGTAGTGGACAAAGCAACAGTCGACTGTAAAGTCGCTTTCCAACTAATGGCACACCCCGAGAGAGTGAAAACAAAACCTGTCAGAGATCTTCTTTTATCCAAATCACCAACATAATTTGAATCAACATAACCAGTGACACTGGAACTGATACCACTGCCTCTATCATAGACTAAACCAACATCTGTAGTGCCCCGTAAATAACGGAGTATCCATTTCACTGCCTGCCAGTGAACCTTGCCCGGATTCGCCATGTAGCGACTAACAATACTGACTGCCTGTGAAATATCTGGACGAGTGTACACCATAGCATACATGATGCTTCCAACTGCACTGGAGTAAGGAACACGCGACATGAACTGCTCCTCCTCCTCACTCTATGGCGCTAATGCTGCTGAAAGTCTGAAATGAGCTGCAAGTGGAGTACTCACTGGTTTAGAATTATGCATACCAAAGCGTTCAAGTACTTTCTCAATGTACTTTTTCTATGACAAGTACAACTTTCCCGCTTTTCTATCCCTGTGAATCTCCATACCAAGGATTTTCTTTGCAGCACCCAAATCCTTCATTTCAAATTCATCACTCAACATATATTTCAATCTCTTAATCTCCAACATGCTTTTAGCAGCAATAAGCATGTCATCCACATAGAGTAACAAATAAACAAAAGAATCATCAGACAATTGCCTGTAATACACACAGCTGTCATAGCTACTTCTTGTGTAACCATGTCCGATCATAAAGCTGTCAAAGTGCTTGTACCACTGTCTTGGAGATTGTTTTAAACCATACAACGACCTCCTCAACTGACAAACATGATCTTCTTTACCTTCAGCAATGAACCCTTCTGGCTGATGCATGTAAATGGTTTCCTCAAGCTCACCATGCAGAAATGCAGTTTTCACATCAAGTTGCTCAAGTTCCAAATCATTTAAAGCAACCATGGCAAGCAAAACACGAATAGAACTATGTCTCACAATAGGAGAGAAAACTTCATTGAAGTCCATACCTTCTCTCTGACTGTAGCCCTTTGCTACCAAACGTGCCTTGAACCTTGCATCTTCAACACCTAGGATTCCTTCTTTTTTCTTGAAGATCCATTTGCAACTAACAGTTTTAGCGCCTTTAGGCAATTTCACCAATTTCCATGTTTGGTTCTTATGAAAAGACTCAATCTCCTCATTCATGACAACAACCCATTGAGCAAACTCACTACTTGTGACAGCTTCTGAGTAACTGGAAGGCTCCTAGACTGCAGTGTCCTCTGCCACAGTAAGTGCATATGCTACCAAATCTGCATAGCCATATCTCTGAGGTGGCCTAATCTACCTCCTCTATCTACCAGCCGCAATACTGGTCTCTTGCTCTTCTTGTGGATCATCATCATCAGAACTGGAATCATGAACATTCGTAATAGGCTGATCTTGAGTGTTATCTCGCACCCTCTGTGAAGCCTCCACCTGAAGCTCCACCTCCTTGCTAGAACCCTACTCCTTTCCTGCAGAAACAATAGACTCCTTTCTCGGGTGAAGCATGGTAGGTTCATCAAATACAACATCTCTACTGACTATAAACTTAGGTGATTTAGGATCAGAACACCACAATCGATATCCCTTCACCCCATCTGCATAGCCTAGAAATATACAGTTCTTTGACCTAGGCTCAAGCTTACCATCATTCACATGACAATAAGCAGGACAACAAAAAGTTTTTAAAAATGAATAATCAGCAGGAGTACCAGACCATACCTCATAAGGAGTTTTACAATCAATGGCTGTTGATGGAGAACGGTTGACCAAATAGCAAGTAGTATTGACCGCCTCAGCCCAAAAATCTCTAGACAACCCGGCATTTGAAGGTAAGCAACGCGCTCTCTCCAAGAGAGTCATGTTCATCCACTCAGCAACTCCATTTTGCTGTGGAGTATGACTAACTGGGCGATGTCTAGCGATGCCTTCATCCTTGCATAATTTATTAAATTCACCACCACAAAATTTCATGCCGTTGTCTGTTCTGAGTTGCTTGATTTCCTTCCCAGTCGGATTCTCAATTAATGTCTTCCATTGCTTGAAAGTGACAAATACATCACTTTTCTTCTTAAAAAAAATACACCCAGACTTTTCTAGAATAATCATCAATAAATGTAACAAAATATCCAGCACCACCCTTTGATGGAACTTGAGAGAGACCCCATAGATCTAAATGGATATAATCCAATGTACCGCTTGTTCTATGGATGCCTGTATTGAATTTGACTCTGCACTGTTTCCTAAACACACAATGCTCACAAAAGTCAAGAGATCCCGTTTTCTGGTCACAAAGCAAACCCCATTTGCTTAGGATTGTCATACTCCTCTCACTCATATGACTCAACCGCATATGCCATAACCGGGTAGTGTCTGAATCTGGATCATCTGAACAAGACACAGCAGCTGAACCTGTTACTGTACTACCTTGAAGAAAGTAGAGACCATCAACCTTGTTACCTTTCATTATAACCAATAAGCCTTTGTTAACCCAAATGACTCCACCTTTACCGGAATACTTGCATCCAAGGGAGTCCAAAGTGCCCAATGAAATAAGATTTTTCTTCAAATCTGGTATATGTCAAACATTTGTCAAAGTCCTCACAATCCCATCATGCATCCTAATATTGATTGTACCAATACCAACAATCTTGCAGGCGACATTATTTCCCATCAAGACTGAACCACCATTTACTGAATCATAGGTAGTAAACCAATCCCTTTTAGGGGACATATGAAATGTACAAGCAGTATCAAGGACCCACTTGTCGTTAGAACGATCATTAGAAACGGTAACTGCAAGGACAAGGTTTGAACCCTTAGAATTTCCTTCAACAACACCAGCCATAGAAGCGAAACTTTGCCTGTCACCTTCTTCTTTATTTTTCAACTTCGGACACTCGGATTTATAATGCCCATACTTTTTACAGTAGTAACACTTTACTTTCTTCTTTGACCTGGATTGTGATCGGCCTCTTGATTTACCTTTACACGAATCCCTCCCACTAGATCGACTTCTTAAATTAAAAGCATTTTCTGAACGACCTTTAACAAATAAACCCTCTGCCTGAGTATCACTACCTTTACTATTCAATCTTGTCCTCAACTCCATAGAATTTAAAGCAGATTTAACATCAGCTAAGGAGATAGTATCTTTACCGTACAACATTGAATTAACAAAATTATCAAAAGCATCCGGTAGTGAACATACCAAAATCAGGGCTTGATCCTCATCATCTACTTTAATATCAATATTTTTCAGATCCAAAATAATTTTATTAAAGTCATCAAGATGATCACAAAGAGGCATACCTTCTTTCATCTTGAGGGTATATAACCGTTGCTTCAAATACAATCGGTTAGTGTGGGATTTCTTCATGTACAAGCTCTCCAGCTTCTTCCAAAGTCCAGCGGCTGTTTCTTCATCGGCAACTTCTTTTAAAACTCCATCTGAAAGAGACAACAAAATTGCACTGTGGGCTTTTTCTTCAAGTTCCTTCGCTTCCTTCGTTGATGATGTTGATGGCACCTCGCCATCCAAAATCTTTGCCAAGCCTTGTTGTCATAACAAAGCTTGCATCTTGATGCACCAAAGGCTGAAACTATTCTGACCATCAAACTTCTCTACTTCAAATTTTACAGTAGCCATCCCACAAAATAAATACCTGAGCTCTAATACCAATTTGTTGTGACAAATGCAAATTTCAAGATCACCAAAGAAGTAGAAAAGTGCAGAATAGAAAAATAACAAAACCACACAAGACATCAAGATTTAAGTGGTTCGTCTTAACAAGCCTACATCCACTGGCAGAGACGATCCAGGAGAAATTTACTAACAAAAAGTGGAGTACAAAGAGTAGTACAAACAAAACCACTCAAACCCAAAAGCTCCAATACACCCCAATCTCACTCAAAAGAGAATTAAATACAAAAGAGACAATATTCTCAAAAATTCTCTTAGCTTTTCAGCATTTAAATGAAGGGTGAATGATATAGTCAAGATTTGAACTCATGATCTTTAGCTCTGATACCATGTTAAATCACCGATTATCCTAAAAGCCGGCCATGTGAACCACATCCGCCGCCACAGTGGGTGCATTTAGGGAGGAAATGAGGTATGGCTTTCATCCTCTTCTCTTCTCCTTTTTTTTTTCTCTTTCTTTTCTTCTTTTTTTTTTTTTTTTTTTTTTTTGTGTTTTTTCCTTTAAACCACTCATTATATGTCTGTCTGACAGTCTTCTACTTAACCAAATAGATGGATGCTTCAAGCAGCAAGTTCCTCAACTATTTGAACAAACACATTGAAAAACGCTATGCCGACTCCAAAAACTTATTTATCATAATTTATGCGAAATTAATATTATGAAGTAATAAACAATTCAATCATCAAAATATATAAAGCAATAAAGAGGTAAATACAGATATTTTGGTTACGACGAGGAAACCTTAAAAGGGGAGTAAAGATGGAGAGATAATGGGATGTCTTAGCATATTGATTTTGGAACCGAATTAAGCCAACAAAAATACTAACAAACTCTCCCTTTGGCAATTCAGTGACAAAACCAACATGCTAAGACATCCCATCATCTCTCTATCTTTACTCCCCCTTTTTGTTATAGAATGACAAAAAGTCTTTTTGTTTCCTGAAACACTTCACAAGATACATCAAGGCATATGTGGAATAGGAATAATACAAGAAAAACTCATGATCACATATAAACGAAAAAATGCATGAAGTTTAATGCGGATCATGGAGGCACATCAACACAAACTCCCCCTCAATGTATGACTCATTTATCAACAAGAAACTGGAAAGAAAAAAAAATACAGGTTTCTTCCCCTCAAAAGTCAAATGAACATACATAATACACACATCAACGACTCATGTATTTCACAATGAATATCTCAAACATGCTCCAAGTATGCAAAATATCTATGAGACTAGAAATGGCAAGAAACTCATATTACTTAACCCAAGCAAAGAAAAATATTCCATTCAACCCATGCTTGTGTGTTGTGTGTGTAAGCCATCTAATGAGAAAATTTACCAACTTACAAAATGAGGAGAAAGTTTCACCAATAGAAGGTTTTGACAAGAAAATTAAGTCAAAAGGCAAATCTTATCATACTAGGGCCTAGCCACTCTCATCTAATACATTCCTCTTTGTAAAACAAATTGTACAAGTTTGACACAATGAAATAAATTCCTTTTGGAATATGTTTTTTTTTTATTATTATTATTTGTTTCACTATTTTGTTTCTTTTTCTCAATGAGAAAGTGTCATTAAACTGTTGGTGCTGATCACAAAAGAGAAAGTAGGAATTTATAAGCCCTAGGTTCAACTAGCATTTGGTCAATTTGAAAAAATATGACTAGTCAAAAATCTCATATGGTTACTTAACAGACCTCACAAATAAATTTAAGCAAAAACTCAATTTAAGCTTAAATGTACACAAGAAATAAAGCATAGGCAAAACGTATCACATAAGCTCAGACTTTAGGTAACCACAATAACAAGTCCAATGAACAAATTTTATTTCATTCATATTAAGAACATTTCAAGATACAAGGAATTAAATCCATGAAAGCAACATGAGAAATTAATAGACTATCTAGGTGCAAAAGACAAAAGAAGGAAAAGAAAAACAACCAAAGAAAAATATTTTTATCTTTTTGAAATTTTTTCAAAATGAAATGCACGCACAAAAAAAACAAAAAAAAAAAAAAAATCTCTAGGATATTTATAAGAATGCATGACAACCAATCCTAGGCATGTGGGTGACTCACCTAACATAAGGTGAGATCACCACCACTCCCCCTCAAGGGGTGAATGGTATCATCCTTCCTAACCCACACTTGAGAAATCTTAGATCTAGACTTATGATTTTACTCAAGCTTATCTAGCCTAGATAGCACTTCTCTCGTTATTATGACCAAATTCTCACTTTCTTTCCTAGAATAGGAATTTTCATTTATATGCAATGGAGGTTTCAATTTAAAACAATTTGGTTGAATATGACCAACTTTGCCATAATAATGACAAGTGGGAACAAACCTTTGAGAATGTTGTCTTTTATGAGGAGGGATATATTTAGACTTTAATCTAGGGAAGCACGACTCTATATCACATTTTTCTTTCTTAGGAGAAGTCGAGTTTTTTCAAAGTTTTTGGGATTTAAACTGAAAACAATTTGGTCTGATGTGACCAATAATCCCACAATGGTGGCAGGTAGGAACAAACTTAGCTTGAGTTTGTTTTTTAGAAGAAGTCTTGGATTTAGGCTTTACACAATTATTCAAACAAGAAGTTTTGCCCTTATCCAAACAGACTACATTAGCCTTGACTTCTTTAACATTCATAGGCTTAATAAACAAGGTATTCTTGTCAGATTTAGAAGAATGTGAAGTAGAGCTACCAACATTATCAACAATCATAGAAATCCCAGAATTATCACCATCAAAATTTTGAGTATGCATTATTTTCCCAATGGAGTTGTTAGAGAATTTTTCCAATTGAGTTTCTGACTCTTTTAATTTATTCTCTAACAAATCAACTTTAGAAACTAGAACATGATTTTCAGATCTTAAAGAATCAATTAAGTCAAGTGATTCAGACAATTTAGTTACTAAAGATTCTTTTACATGTTCAAGATCTTGAAAACCTTCCAAACAATTTGTGTATTTATGTCTCAAAAACGTGAATTTTTCCAATAAATTGTTGAAGGAGTTTATAAGTTTATATTCCCCTTGAGAAGTATTCATAACAAACAAGGAGTCAAAAGATCTCACTCAGGAATTTAATCCAAATAGAGTGAACCTGCTCTGATACCAATTGAAAAACGCTATGTCCACTCCAAAAACTTGTTTATCACAATTTATGTAGAATTAATACTATGAAGCAATAAAGAATTCAATCACCAAAATATATAAAGCAATAAAGATTTAGACACATATATTTTGGTTACGAAGAGGAAACCTTTTGGAAACCGATCTAAAAGTAAAACCTCTCTAGGACAGCAAAATCCACGAAATCACTATAAAAAAATTATTCAGAGATTACAGACACTAGGAACACTTACAACCCTTTGCAAGACCTTGACTCTATAAGATCAACAAGCCTACAACTCGTCTCATTGCTCATAATCTTCTTCAACGTGATTCTCCTTTACCAGACCCTTCCGATAGACTTCTCAACCGTAGATTTATCAAATGAATAACTCAAACTCTAAGAGATTCAATTTAACGCTCACCACATATGATTTGTAAGTGGGGGTTGGATTCTAAGCATTTTATATCAGTGTTTGAACCCATGAACTGTAGCCTTTGCATTTTAGAATCGAATTATGCCAACAAAAATACTAACACACATTATACCTATTTTTGATATATAAGGTAATACTTCAGTTTCCATGTCTTGAAATAATGAGCATGCTATTTGAGATCATTGGGCTTTTAGATTTTGTTTCAATATCCATGTATTCGGTTGTAATCTTTGCTTGCTTATGCTTTTGACATCAAATTTCTTTGAGTAATGCTACTTAACACACCAATTTCATACCAACTGACTTGTTGCGTTTATTAGTGTGATAAATTGGTGTGAAGAGTACAATTACTATTTTTATTTTTATTTTTTTATGCATGCTTTGGTAGTTATGTTCTCAATGATTATATCTATAGGTGGAAATGATTTTATTTAAATGTTTAGTTGGAAAATGTTCGTGTGTGTCTATATTTAATGATTTGACTTATTTTGCTGCTCATCTTTCATTTGTGTTCATCATTGTCAAAATGGGAAATATGAAATTTGAAACTCGTATATGCAGATAGTATAGGAGCTTTTCTTATTGGATGATGTTTCATTTCTCTATCATTTCAGTGTAATTATCTGGAGTGTTTTGTGGAAAAGAAAAAATGGTAAGGAAATTTCCCTTTATCAAGATACAGACTAAAGCAAGAAAGTTTGTAAAGAGAAGAAGAAGAAAGGGAAGAAGAAGAGAATAAAGGACAACATTTTTATTCAATGATTTGAATGTTACAAGAGAGAACAATATATAGGCGTATGAAGGGAACGCATCCTATATATCATGGTGTGAATCATGGGTTGTGATGGAGAGTAATATGCAATCCTATGGAACATGGAGGAGTAAATCATAGGATTGTTGCCTTGCTTGGATATGCTTGACTTGATCAGATTTTATCTTCTAACACTCCCCCGCAAACTGATGGTAGGAACTTCCTTCAGTTTGATAAACAAAAACATATAATTGGCCATTTGTCGGTTGAATCTTGCCATAAACTACTGGGGGCGGTCGGATCGCGCCACAAAAACACCAAGGGGCGGTCAGATCTCGTCGTAAAATACCGAGGAGCAATCAAATCTTGATGCAAATTTCCAATTAAAGGATGGTTGGATCTCACCGAAAATACCAAGGGGTGGTCGAATCTCCCAACAAAACCAACAATGGATGGTTAGATTTCACTACGATGACCAAAGGTTGATGTCGGTGTGCGGTAACTGTGGAGAAGGAGTGAGCTTGCAACCTGTGACTCAACAAACATATGTGATGCGGCTAAGGTGCTTGATGAAATGACTCAGAGAGACAGCTGAAATGGAACTAGAACGACGTTATGGATTTATTGCTCTGATACCATGTGAAAATACAAACTAAAGGAAGAAAGTTTGTAAAGAGAAGAAGAAGAGAATAAAGGACTACATTTTTATTCAGTGATTTAAATGTTACAAGAGAGAACAATATATAGGCATATGAAGGGAACACATCCCATATATCATGGCATGAATCATAGGTTGAGATGGAGAATAATATGCAATCCCATGAAACATGGAGGAGTAAATCATGGGATTGTTGCCTTGCTTGGATATGCTTGACTTGTTCGGATTTTATCTTCTAAACACCCTCTAGCTTTAGAAGGTTTCCACTGTAGGAAGAGAGCTTCTCGTTGCTCGATTACGTTACATTATAATCAAAAGGCGTCTTGCAAGAAATTAACTCTACTGATATTTATTTGTGCTAGCTTCCTGAGGAGCGAAAGATAGATCTGCTCAAAACCCTTGCAGAAATTTCTCTTTCCACAACACCACAGGATTCCCGGCCGCCAGATTCTTCCTAATGTTGTTCAACTATTACAGGTACACACTCTTTTAAATGACAGAACAAATACGAACCCATGTATTTATAATTGTTAAAGTATTGTATATTTCAACTCCGCTTTAAATAACAGGGTTGACATTGTACATTCATATTAGAGTTTCTTTTATTTTTGCCTGCTTGAATTCTATTTCTTAATAGTATAAAGTGTTCAAACCTTGCTTGAAATACAAAATATAAACTGTGTAAATAATTTGTCATAATTTCATAACATGTTTCTTTTATTTTTGTTTTGTCAATAATTTGTGTTACTCTTATAACATGTTTCTTTTCCCTTCTCAGAAATACATGCATCGGAGGAAGACTGGAGAAGAGATGAACTTTACTTATGTTGAGTGCTTGCTGTACACATTTCATCATCTAGCTCACAAGGTGGTTGATTTCAAATGTTTTGTTTGTCTAAACAATCATTTGTGTGTCTCTACTGTGCAATACCTTACCTAATTTTTGTTGCTCTGTAGGTGCCCAATGCAACAGTCTGTGTGGTTACAAGATAGTGACTGGCCAACCATCAAATAGGCTTGGGGAGGATTTTTCAGAGCTTTATAAGGACTTCACCGAAAGGCAAGTACTTATTTTTTATTTCATTTTTTTCAAATATATATATAGATCTTACAAAGCCAAGGTCTTGTAATGGGTTGAAAGTGTTCCTAGTGTTTGTAATCTCTAAATAATCTTTTGATAGTGATTTCCTGGGTTTGACTTCCTCAAAGAGGTTTAACTTTTAGATCAATTTCTAAAAGGTTTCCTCTTCGTCACTAAAATCCTTGTGTGTGATTGTTTATATTTTGGTGATTGTTTGCTTTGATAAATATCTATTAATTCCGCATAAACTGTGATATTTATCTGTTTAGAATTTTTTCATATATATATATATAGAATTTTTTTAGATCAGTTTCTAAAAGGT
>NC_081542.1:40124820-40167339 GCF_901000735.1 Corylus avellana | reverse complement strand
ATCTCTTGTACTTTTCTTTGTACTTCTTTTGATGCATCTTAGGGCAACATGTAGGAGGGTTTATCATCTTTTTTTCTTTCTTATAATCATCATCATTTCTCAACTTTCTTTTCTCAAAATGGAAACCTTTTCAAATATAAACTTGTTGTACTTAGAAAGCGTTTAAATAAATAGAAACTTTCTAGATAATTCTTTTAGAAATCCTTCATGCATGCAACATAACTTCATAATACGTAAATAAAATAATCATTTACAATTAAATAAAGAATGAATAAATAGCATGACATGAAGTAATTTTAGAAGGGGTAGTGAATTTACTTACCTCTAGACTGAAGCTAAAAGTGGTATGAAGGAATCTAGTTGCTCCAATATGACTAACACCACTAGTATATCTTTTGAAACTAATTTCTAAAGTCCGCTATCTCTTGTGTTCTTTCTTTCTTGTAGCGCTTGGTCTCGCCCTTTCTCTCTCTGTTCTGAGTAAACACTCTTAGAAAGAAGAAAGACCGAGTAAAAAGCGGAAGAAGGAAGAATATATGCAAGAGATGGGAGAGGAGATGAGTGGTGAAAATACTGAAGGAGAAGAGCTCTATTTATAGGAGAAAATCAAACACTATTCTACCTTCAATTTACAATTATACCCTCATTTTACTATTTCACCAACCCTATACTATTTCACCAACCCTATACTATTCTACCTTCAATTTACAATTATACCCTCATTATATCTTCAATTTACAATTATACCCTCATTTTACTATTTCACCAATTATCATTCTCTAATTACCACTCTCATAAATTTCCCAAGAATTAAAATCCTTAGCTACAATGGATATTAAAATAACATCATTATCAAAATAATCTATTTAAATAGCTTTGAAAATTATGGGACTCTACAATCTTCCCTCCTTATTAGAAATTCGTCCTCGAAATTAAAACCTATAATATTATCGTCCAATCTTCAAGTTGAGGGATTCAGATAATATTCCTTTCAATCCTTCATCAAAGCTTACTCTCTTTTATCATATTGAAATTCCATCTCCTTCTTCTATGAGTAAATCTTTATTCACAGTCTAAAGTCTCAATTTCTGCAATCATTCATCAATTCACACTAAAATCTTACCTCAAAATCTTTTCCATTGTTTCTTTCCAACCTCAATAACAACAATCGAGTTATTCATCAACAGTCTACAATCAAGGTTTAAACATTAAATTAATAAATCATGTGATCAATAGTTCATACCTCCAAACATCATAGTCCTCATTTCAAGCCTGCAATAATTTTCTCGATCTAATTTAATCAATTTTATCAAAAAGGTGTAAAAATCATTCCTGCCTATATTCTCTTTAGTATCTCAGTATTCCCAATCATGCATACGAAATTTTAATATGATGCTCTAATAATTATTAACTTCTCACCATCATAAACCTGTAAAAGTAAATAGCACCAACATTCTACAGTTTATATTTTCCAAAAACATTATTACATGAATATACCTCAGAAATGACATCATAATTCGATTCATTCTAAATACACAACCGTTTCTATTTTCTCATCCCAACTTTTGTGTTGATGCTACAATATCAGCGAAAATATTTCAGTACTACATCTTTACTTGATAAATCATAACTCAACAATAGAAACTCGTAATTATGATTTCAACTCAAACGAAATACACGATTACATCAAATGTAAGATTCTCATCAATTCTTGACTAATACATGCTGTGTTTTGCTGCGTTCTAGAGATGAAATTGATAAGCAAGCAAAGTAGGATATGGGTAAGTTTCCAGGCTGGAAGTTCCAAAGTACACATGCTATAATTTCTCTCCCTTGGGTCTTGCAAGGTCAAGAAGAGAAAAGAGAGAAAGATAGTCCTGTTGCTTTCTAGAAATGAAGATTGAAAAGCATTTCAGGACATGGCATGTATGTGAGACTTTCAAAATACCCACATCGGATGCTCTCTCTCTTCTGTCATTTACGAAGACTGAGAAGGAAAGAGAGATATTTAGCCTGAGAAGCATGATCAAGGATAATCTTGCTTCCTCAGGACATGATCAACGATAATCTTGCTTCAATGGTTTACTACTGAGAGTATAAGGAGTTGGGTTTGTGAATCAAGTCGTGAGGCTGCATTTTTCTCTCTCTTGAGGATATGCTCAACTGGGAGAAAAGTCGAGCTTTCATTGTATGGAAGGTCATTAGAAGATTTCAGGTGAAGGGGTATGATCAGAAGGCATGTGTTGCAATGGAGAAAGAGGTGGGAATTTATAGGAAAGATTTCTGGTAATGAACGAGCGCGTGGTGCGCGTTGGCATGACAATTCATTCAGTTGCCCACGCATGGTATTCGAAGTCGTTGATTGAACAGTGGGTTTGAAAAAATGAGCTCAGTCGAATTTATGACAGGAGACAAGATCCTACTTCCACGGGATCTTTTGACAAAATTTCCATCGCGGCCCGAGGTCGCCTAACGCTTTGTTGTTTACTGTTTATTTCACCTGAAGTGAAAAATTCCTTTAAAGCCACTCGTCGGCTGCTTCCAGAAACTTCAAAAAAATCTCTTCAGTTTCTGACGCTCAGTCTCTTTTCAATACTTCATCTCTCCCAAATTTCTTCGTATTCTCAACTATTTTTCCTTACTCTCCTAAATATGGGAGCATCATCATCATCCGTTAACAACCTCGATTTGAATGTTGCTCCTGCAGCACAACCCATTGTTATGCTTGACGTGCAACCGGAGGTGCCTGTTGTTCCCCCTGAAGTGTCTGCTATTCATCCCGTCGTACCTGTTACACACCCTAATGAACCTGCTGCATATCCTAACGTATGGCAGCCAACTTTTGTCTTTGACAATCGTCCTATCACTATTCACGATTCTGTCATGCTCCATGATTCTACTGCTGTAGCAGTGGCCAAAGGTTTCGTAATTCCACGGGATCAAACATTCTTAGCGGATAGGTCGGATACTGATGCTATTAATAATTCATTGGCATTCAGTATCCAAGGTGCTGCTTCAGTTTCTGACATGGCACAACGTTTGAGTGCCAGAAATGTTGAGCTGAAAGTCTCAAGAAACCAAATCGGGGTCTTACAGCGACTGCTCAAATACTACAAACGAAAACACGTGGATTTGAAGCAGGAGAATACTCAGCTGAAAAAGATGGTGTTATCTTACGCAGAATATTTGGGACCAAAGATGCTAGAAATGGAGAAGAATACCGAACGTCTCCAGCGACAGCACGAAAAACTCCGGGTCGATGTTCAGGGGTGTTGCAAGTCTCTCCGCACACGCTCTAGTCAGGTACCTCATTAGAAATAAATATTCTCTTTGATAATTCAATTAATAAATATATACGATTCTGCTCATACTAGGTTTTCTCTATGCAGAAATAATTTTCCTGGAGCAGCTCTGAGGAATCATCTGCTCATCATTACCACGTGTCTCTTTATGCAACAAATTCCCTTTTTTTTTTTTTTTTTTTTTTGATGGACACTGGTATGTAATATTATAAGGAGCTTGTTCTCCAAACATTTCTTTTCGTAATCATTCAGTGCTCATTCAATATTCATTATGAAATCATTCTGTCATTGTAATAACTTCCTTTAAACAAACAATCTGTTTAACAAGTTAATCACTCAATAAAACATCTAAGTATGCACCATCACATGTTATCAACCTCTAAAATACTTTAATATCATTGAACATATATCTTATAAGAGAAATTTAGATCATTTCACTATATTATATCACTGTATTATATTGTCTTTCAACTCTTACCTTTATGCTTCAATTTACCTCAAGAATAATAATCCATTATCTTTACTTAGTAAAAGAAAATTATATCAAAAGCTTTGGCATGTAACTAAAATTTCTCATAATTTCATATCCACTAATGCCTCAAAATTTAAATATTATCCACAACCTAGGAGCATCAATTCATCCTCAAAACTTTAAGCATCACTTCAATATAATTTACCTCAATTACAGAAAACCTAGCACCTCAAATTCTAAGAATCACCTCAAAGATTTCATGAATTGTACCTTAAAGTCATCACAATCATTTGAAAATATCAAAATCCTTAAACCACAACTTTATATATCAAAATATCTTATAGATTCTAGGGTATACCTCATTTGCATTTATCCCTGCAATACTTAGGCATTCACTTCATGCCACTACGTAATCCTTATTCATCAATCCATATATTATAACATCAATCATAGAATCATTATTGTCATCGACCAAACCTTAGCCATTACCAAAAACTCATATAAACTCTTATATCATTAATTCAGTTCAAGAATCATTTCACAACCGACATCCATAAGATCATTCGTTACTAAGTCACTTACACCATTTGTCTCACAACCTAAATCAATAAAACCATTTTGTCACCAAATTAATTTCACCAATTAGCTCGCAACCCAAATCTATAAAATCATCATACGATTTTTAAATCATGATCAATAATCTTTTCTAAATCCTCGAGACACCTTAAAATATACCCTTATCAATCGATACTCTAGAAAACTGCCGCAAATCCAAATAGGCAGATACTATAGATCACAACCTATCTATAAAATAAAAATTCATCTCCGTCATTAACATGATCACAATAATAAAATCCTCCAAATTAATCACACTAAGATGATTTTTTTTTTTTTTTTTTTTTTTAACAAAAATTAACCATTAGAAAAATGCTCATGCATCATTTACTAGAGACCACACAACAATGCACACTCTACTTGGCCGGAATGTGGCTTCTCATTAACCCCCCAAATTTTTTTTTTTTGTTTTTTTTTTTTTTTTGTTTTTTGAAAAGTCTGCCAGAACCTTATAACCTTTGCTCTGATACCAAAATTGTAACATCCCCAGTCCGTTAAGACTGAGTTTGCCACTTTTCTTCTTTTTCAACAAAAATTCTTGCAAAGATCTATAAGGTCTATCAGAGTACTTGATTTTAAAAGATACAATAAATGCGTAAAACATTTTCTTTCAAGAGATTTTATTACAAGCGGAATTAGAAAACATTAGATTTTAGTTGCGGAATATCATATCATTACAATAACTTATATGAAAAGACTTTGAAAATTAATAATTATTCCCACCCCATTCCGGCCTCCTATTCCAGCATCCTTTCTACCTGAAAACAAGAAATAAAACTGAATGAGCCCAAAGGGGGCCCAGCAAGTAAAATCCACAACCATAAATAGTTTTACTCCTTGTTCTCAGTTTTGAAAATCATTTTCGCAAATAAATATAATTCTAGCCATAATAATATCTGTATGTACGGTTGCATCTCCCGTAACATATACATACTATTACATCTAGTAATAGATCATCGTTGTAAATCATCTTTATAAATCATCATCATAATGCATCATTATAAATAATCTTTGTAAATCATCATAGCATATCATCGTTGAAAATATAGTATCATTTTCTCATAATAGGGCCCATGTACACTATTACCCCTGTGCACGAGGGTTGCGGGTCCTGTGACCATGGCACTGAACTGTGGCCACAGCCATGCCCGACCGTCAATTAACTCTTTCTTGGTGCACTCAACGGTCTAGTTGATGGAATACCACCTTCTGGCATAGCCTCCTTCAGTGGTTTCGCCTCCATCCGAGTATCGGTACCGAACTCTCATCTTATCTTATCTTGGGGCCAAAAATACTCTCCTCCATACATGTGCCCTCATTTCATAAACATTTATCTCATCTCTTGTACTTTTCTTTGTACTTCTTTTGAATCTTTGATGCATCTTAGGGCAACATGTAGGAGGGTTTATCATCTTTTTTCTTTCTTATAATCATCATCATTTCTCAACTTTCTTTTCTCAAAATGGAAACCTTTTCAAATATAAACTTGTTGTACTTAGAAAGCGCTTAAATAAATAGAAACTTTCTAGATAATTCTTTTAGAAATCCTTCATGCATGCAACATAACTTCATAATACGTAAATAAAATAATCATTTACAATTAAATAAAGAATGAATAAATAGCATGACATGAAGTAATTTTAGAAGGGGTAGTGAATTTACTTACCTCTAGACTAAAGCTAAAAGTGGTATGAAGGAATCTAGTTGCTCCAATATGACTAACACCACTAGTATATCTTTTGAAACTAATTTCTAAAGTCCGCTATCTCTTGTGTTCTTTCTTTCTTGTAGCGCTTGGTCTCGCCCTTTCTCTCTCTGTTCTGAGTAAATACTCTTAGAAAGAAGAAAGACCGAATAAAAAGCGGAAGAAGGAAGAATATATGCAAGAGATGGGAGAGGAGATGAGTTGTGAAAATTGTGAAGGAGAAGAGCTCTATTTATAGGAGAAAATCAAACACTATTCTACCTTCAATTTACAATTATACCCTCATTTTACTATTTCACCAACCCTATACTATTTCACCAACCCTATACTATTTCACCAACCCCAAACACTATTCTACCTTCAATTTACAATTATACCCTCATTCTATCTTCAATTTACAATTATACCCTCATTTTACTATTTCACCAACCCTATACTATTTCACCAAACCTATACTATTCTACCTTCAATTTACAATTATACCCTCATTCTATCTTCAATTTACAATTATACCCTCATTTTACTATTTCACCAACCCTATACTATTCTACCAACCCTATACTATTCTACCAACCCTATACCATTCTACCTATACTATTCTACCTTCTTATTCTACCATCCTTATACCTACCATTTACTATCCTATTATTTCACCAATTACCATTCTCTAATTACCACTCTCATAAATTTTCCAAGAATTAAAATCCTTAGCTACAATGGATATTAAAATAACATCATTATCAAAATAATCTATTTAAATAGCTTTGAAAATTCTGGGACTCTACACCTAGTGTCTGTAATCTCTGGATAATCTTTTGATAGTGATTTCCTGGGTTTGGCTGCCCCGGAGAGGTTTTACTTTTAGATCGGTTTCTAAAGGTTTCCTCTTCGTAACCAAAATATCTGTGTCTGCCTCTTTATTGCTTTATATATTTTGGGTGATTGAATTGTTTATTGCTACATATTATTAATTCCGCATAAATTGTGATAAACAAGTTTTTTGAGTCGGCATAGCATTTTTAAGTTTCCTTTGTGGTGTTAAATCACTGATTATTTTAGAAGGTTAAGCTAATAGGAAGAGATAAATTTAATTACTTAATTAATATTTTAACAATCTCCCTTACATGTGGGTTCAAACTCCATTTTAATACGTGAGGTACAACATATAAAATATTTAATTTAAATGAAGGGTGAATGATATAGTCAAGGTTCGAACTCATGATCTTTAGCTCTGATACCATGTTAAATCACCGATTATCCTAAAAGCCGGCCATGTGGAACACATCCGCCACCACAGTGGGTGCATTTAGGGAGGAAATGAGGTATGGCTTCCATCCTCTTCTCTTCTCCTTTTTTGTTTCTCATTTTTTTTTTTTTTTTTTTTTGTGTGTTTTTTCCTTTAAACCACTCATTATATGTCTGTCTGACAATCTTCTACTTAACCAAATAGAGGGATGCTTCAAGCAGCAAGTTCCTCAACTATTTGAACAAACACATTGAAAAACGCTATGCCGACTCCAAAAACTTATTTATCACAATTTATGCGAAATTAATATTATGAAGCAATAAACAATTCAATCATCAAAATATATAAAGCAATAAAGAGGCAAACACAGATATTTTGGCTATGAAGAGGAAACCTTAAAAGGGGAGTAAAGATGGAGAGATGATGGGATGTCTTGGCATATTGATTTTGGAACCGAATTAAGCCAACAAAAATACTAATAAACTCCCCCTTTGGCAATTCGGTGACAAAACCAATATGCTAAGACATCCCATCATCTCTCTATCTTTACTCCTCCTTTTTGTCATAGAATGACAAAATATCTTCTTGTTTCCTGAAACACTTCACAAGATACATCAAGGCATATATGGAATATGAATAATACAAGAAAAACTCATGATCACATATAAACGAAAAATGCATGAAGTTTAATGCGGATCATGGAGGCACGTCAACACAAACTCCCCCTCAATGTATGACTCATTTATCAACAAGAAACTGGAAAGAAAGAAAAAAATACAGGTTTCTCCCCCTCAAAAGTCAAATGAACATACATAATACACACATCAACAACTCATGTATTTCACAATGAACATTCCAAACATGCTCAAAGTATGCAAAATATACATGAGACTAGAAATGACAAGAAACTCATATTACTTAACCCAAGCAAAGAAAAATATTCCATTCAACCCATGCTTGTGTGTTGTGTGTGTAACCCATCCAATGAGAAAATTTACCAACTTACAAAATGAGGAGAAAGTTTCACCAATAGAAGGTTTTGACGAGAAAATCAAGTCAAAAGGCAAATCTTATCATACTAGGGCCTAGCCACTCTCATCTAATACATTCCTCTTTGTAAAACAAATTGTACAAGTTTGACACAATGAAATAAATTCCTTTTGGAATATGTTTTTTTTTTTATTATTTGTTTCATTATTTTGTTTCTTTTTCTTTATGAGAAAGTGTTATTAAACTGTTGGTGTTGATCACAAAAGAGAAAGTAGGAATTTATAAGCCCTAGGTTCAACTAGCATCTGGTCGATTTGAAAAAATATGACTAGTCAAAAATCTCATATGGTTACTTAACAAACCTCACAAATAAATTTAAGCAAAAACTCAATTTAAGCTTAAATGTACACAAGAAATAAAGCATAGGCAAAACGTATCACATAAGCTCAGGCTTTAGGTAACCACAATAACAAGTCCAATGAACAAGTTTTATTTCATTCATATTAAGAACATTCCAAGATACAAGGAATTAAATCCATGAAAGCAACATGAGAAATTCATAGACTATCTAGGTGCAAAAGACAAAAGAAGGAAAAGAAAAACAACCAAAGAAAAATATTTTTGTCTTTTTGAAATTTTTTCAAAATGAAATGCACAAAAAAAAAAAAAAAAAAAAAATCAATGCAAATGGAAAAATTTAAAACTAAAAAAACAAAGCAAAAATTTTTTTTTTTTTTTTTTTAAAAAATGCTCTAGGATATTGATAAGAATGCATGACAACCAATCCTAGGCATGTGGGTGACTCACCTAACATAAGGTGAGATCACCACCACTCCCCCTCAAGGGGTGAATGGTATCATCCTTCCTAACCCACACTTGAGAAATTTTAGGTCTAAACTTATGATTTCACTCAAGCTTATCTAGCCTAGATAGCACTTCTCTCGTTATTATGACCAAATCCTCACTTTCTTTCCTAGAATAGGAATTTTCATTTATATGCATAGGAGGTTTCAATTTAAAACAATTTGGTTGAATATGACCAACTTTGCCATAATAACGACAAGTGGGAACAAACCTTTGAGAAGGTTATCTTTTATGAGGAAGGATATATTTAGACTTTAATCTAGGGAAGCACGACTCTATATCACATTTTTCTTTCTTAGGAGAAGTCGAGTTTTTCCAAAGTTTTTGGAATTTAAACTGAAAACAGTTTGGTCTGATGTGACCAATAATCCCACAATGGTGGCAGGTAGGAACAAACTTAACTTGAGTTTGTTTTTTAGAAGAAGTCTTGGATTTGGGCTTTACACAATTATTCAAACAAGAAGTTTTGCCCTTATCTAAACAGACTACATTGGCCTTGACTTCTTTAACATTCATAGGCTTAATAAACAAGGTATTCTTGTCAGATTTAGAATAATGTGAAGTAGAGCTACCAACATTATCAACAATCATAGAAATCCCAGAATTATCACCATCAGAATTTTGAGTATGCATTATTTTCCCAATGGAGTTGTTAGAGAATTTTTCCAATTGAGTTTCTGACTCTTTTCATTTATTCTCTAACAAATCAACTTTAGAAACTAGAACATGATTTTCAGATCTTAAAGAATCAATTAAGACATGTGATTCAAACAATTTAGTTACTAAAGATTCTTTTACATGTTCAAGATCTTGAAAACCTTCCAAACAATTTGTGTATTTATGTCTCAAAAACGTGAATTTTTCCAACAAATTGTTGAAGGAGTTTATAAGTTTATATTCCCCTTGAGAAGTATTCATAGTAAACAAGGAGTCAAAAGATCTCACTCAGGAATTTAATCCAAATAGAGTGAACCTGCTTTGAAACCAATTGAAAAACGCTATGCCCACTCCAAAAAGTTGTTTATCACAATTTATGCAGAATTAATACTATGAAGCAATAAATAATTCAATCACCAAAATATATAAAGCAATAAAGAGCTAGACACATATATTTTGGTTACGAAAAGGAAACCTTTTGGAAACCGATCTAAAAGTAAAACCTCTCTAGGACAGCAAAATCCAGGAAATCACTATCAAAAAATTATTCAGAGATTACAGACACTAGGAACACTTACAACCCTTTGCAAGACCTTGGCTCTGTAAGATCAACAAGCCTACAACTCGTCTCATTGCTCACAATCTTCTTCAACGTGATTCTCCTTTACCAAACCCTTCCGATAGACTTCTCAACCGTAGATTTATCAAATGAATAACTCAAACTCTAAGAGATTCAATTTAACGTTCACCACATATGATCTGTAAGTGGGGGTTGGATTCTAAGCATTCTATATCAGTGTTTGAGCCCGTGAACTGTAGCCTTTGCATTTTAGAATCGAATTATGCCAACAAAAATACTAACACACATTATACCTATTTTTGATATATAAGGTAATACTTCAGTTTCCATGTCTTGAAATAATGAGCATGCTATTTGAGTTCATTGGGCTTTTAGATTTTGTTTCAATATCCATGTATTCGGTTGTAATCTTTGCTTGCTTAGGCTTTTGACATCAAATTTCTTTGAGTAATGCTACTTAACACACCAATTTCATACCAGCTGACTTCTTGTGTTTATTAGTGTGATAAATTGGTGTGAAGAGTACAATTACTATTTTTATTTTTATTTTTTATGCATGCTTTGGTAGTTATGTTCTCAATGATTATATCTATAGGTGGAAATGATTTTATTTAAATGTTTAGTTGGAAAATGTTCGTGTGTGTCTATATTTAATGATTTGACTTATTTTGCTGCTCATCTTTCATTTGTGTTCATCATTGTGAAAATGGGAAATATGAAATTTGAAACTCGTATATGCAGATAGTATAGGAGCTTTTCTTATTGGATGATGTTTCATTTCTCTATCATTTTAGTGTAATTATCTGGAGTATTTTGTGGAAAAGAAAAAATGGTCAGGAAATTTCCCTTTGTCAAAATACAGACTAAAGCAAGAAAGTTTGTAAAGAGAAGAAGAAGAAAGGGAAGAAGAAGAGAATAAAGGACTACATTTTTATTCAGTGATTTGAATGTTACAAGAGAGAACAATATATAGGCATATGAAGGGAACGCATCCTATATATCATGGCGTGAATCATGGGTTGTGATAGAGAGTAATATGCAATCCTATGGAACATGGAGGAGTAAATCATAGGATTGTTGCCTTGCTTAGATATGCTTGACTTAATCAGATTTTATCTTCTAACACTCCCCCGCAAACTGATGGTAGGAATTTCCTTCAGTTTGATAAACAAAAACAAATAATTGGCCATTTGTCGGTTGAATCTTGCCATAAACTATCGGGGGCGGTTGGATCGCGCCACAAAAACACCAAGGGGCGGTCGGATCTCGTCGTAAAATACCGAGGAGCAGTCAGATCTCGCTGCAAATTTCCAATTAAGGGATGGTCAGATCTCACCGAAAATACCAAGGGGTGGTCGAATCTCCCAACAAAACCAACAATGGATGGTTAGATTTCACTACGATGACCAAAGGTTGATGTCAGTGTGCAATAACTGTGGAGAAGGAGTGAGCTTGCAACCTGTGACTCAACAAACATATGTGATGCGGCTAAGGTGCTTGATGAAATGACTAAGAGAGACAGGGGAAATGGAACTAGAACGACGTTATGGATTTATTGCTCTGATACCATGTGAAAATACAGACTAAAGGAAGAAATTTGTAAAGAGAAGAAGAAGAAAGGGAAGAAGAAGAGAACAAAGGACTACATTTTTATTCAGTGATTTGAATGTTACAAGAGAGAACAATATATAGGCATATGAAGGGAACACATCCCATATATCATGGCATGAATCATACGTTGAGATGGAGAATAATATGCAATCCCATGAAACATGAAGTAGTAAATCATGGGATTGTTGCCTTGCTTGGATATGCTTGACTTGATCGGATTTTATCTTCTAAACACCCTCTAGCTTTAGAAGGTTTCCATTGTAGGAAGAGAGCTTCTCGTTGCTCGATTACGTTACGTTATAATCACAAGGCGTCTTGCAAGAAATTAACTCTACTGATATTTATTTGTGCTAGCTTCCTGAGGAGCGAAAGATAGATCTGCTCAAAACCCTTGCAGAAATTTCTCTTTCCACAACACCACAGGATTCCCGGCCGCCAGATTCTTCCTAATGTTGTTCAGCTATTAAAGGTACACACTCTTTTAAATGACAGAACAAATACGAACCCATGTATTTATAATTGTTAAAGTATTGTACATTTCAACTCCGCTTTAAAGAACAGGGTTGACATTGTACATTCATATTAGAGTTTCTTTTATTTTTGTCTGCTTAAATTCTATTTCTTAATAGTATAAAGTGTTCAAGCCTTGCTTGAAATACAAAATATAAACTGTGTAAATAATTTGTCATAATTTCATAACATGTTTCTTTTATTTTTGTTTTGTCAATAATTTGTGTTACTCTAATAACATGTTTCTTTTCCCTTCTCAGAAATACATGCATCGGAGGAAGACTGGAGAAGAGATGAACTTTACTTATGTTGAGTGCTTGCTGTACACATTTCATCATCTAGCTCACAAGGTGGTTGATTTCAAATGTTTTGTTTGTCTAAACAATCATTTGTGTGTCTCTACTGTGCAATACCTTACCTAATTTTTGTTGCTCTGTAGGTGCCCAATGCAACAAACAGTCTGTGTGGTTACAAGATAGTGACTGGCCAACCATCAGATAGGCTTGGGGAGGATTTTTCAGAGCTTTATAAGGACTTCACTGAAAGGCAAGTAGTTATTTTTTATTTCATTTTTTTCATATATATATATATATATATATAGATCTTACAAAGCCAAGGTCTTGTAATGAGTTGAAAGTATTCCTAGTGTTTATAATCTCTAAATAATCTTTTGATAGTGATTTCCTAGGTTTGACTTCCTCGAAGAGGTTTAACTTTTAGATCAGTTTCTAAAAAGTTTCCTCTTCGTCACCAAAATTCTTGTGTGTGATTGTTTATATTTTGGTGATTGTTTGCTTTGATAAATATCTATTAATTCTGCATAAACTGTGATATTTATCTGTTTAGAATTTTTTCATATCTATATATATGTATCTTATGAAGAATTGATTCTTCATATTGTTATGTATCGACAAATTACTGTTTTAGTCCATGAAAAATGCGTAGAGTTCCAATTTGGTGCATAAAATTTAAAAAGTTCTAAAAAAAATCAGAGTTAAGGACTTCCATCGGTCTCACTAATAGAAGTCTATTCGTTTTTTTAGTTTTTATGTTAATGTCTTAAGTGGCAGCTGATGTTGCTAAATGAAGTGCACACAAAAATTTGGATGGTTGCCTCACTTTTTTTATTTTTTTATTTTTTTTTTGACATGTTTACACAAAAGAGAAGAAAGAGAGGAGATTCGAACTAGTGACCTCCGCTTTACGAGGCATGACCCACAGCCAATTAAACTACCCCTTGAAAACAACTCTTTGTTGTCTCACTTAAGAAACCAATGATGTTACAACTCTTTGTTGATATGACTATTCTTTGTGGCATTTTACTTGTCTTTATTAATTAAAACTAAAATAAACTTTTATCTCTTCTCTCTTCGTTTATCTCTCCCTCTAACCCAAAATTTCTTTATCAACACTTTCAATCACTTCTGACTAAAAAGGCCTGATTGGGATTTTTTAAATCATTTGTAGATGGGACGTCGAATACTGCTTTGGCTTTAGTAATAGATCAGACAACCTTATCAACATCTTCTATGCGCGAAGGAAGAAGAAAAACGCGTTATCTGGAAGACTATGAGTGTGGAATATTGCATCTTTGACTTTGTCTTGTATGGAGTCGAATTTTCTTGGCAATGATCGAGGGAATCCACCAACATTAATTAGTCACTGTTAGAGTGAAAGTCTCCAAACGTCGGTTTGGATATTTAACAAGGATTAGACATTTGAGAAAGTTCGAATATATATGGAAGGGTATGCGCTAGCTGTACGTGATTCTTCCAGGAAAGACACCTTTGAAAGCCTAGCGGAAACAGAGAAGTCAAATGTAGGGTTTCTCAGAGGCTTAGTTTGGCATTGGCCCACAACTGTTTAGTGGTTTGAAATTGTAGTAAAAATTGATTGATGTATAAAAAAAAAACAAAAAGACAAAAGTAAAAATGTTTGATATGTAAAAGTGAAAAAATTTTATTTTGTAGTAATTAATGTGATGTAAAAAGTAAAAATGTTGAGAATTGAATTTTCTTTTGATGAATAGTAACTGGCTCTTGTCAAACCGAGCCTCCGATCCAGTTCCATCAATGGTTGTGTGTCAAGGAATATCAATATATAACAGCATCCTCTTGCCTGGAAAAAGACCTTAATAGATGTATATATGAGGAATACCTGACAGTTTCATGTTTTATAAACAATTTTTATGTTTGAATTAACTCTGCAGTACTAGTAATTATAGGATACAAATTAAGGTGCATTAAATTGACAAGAGGTGTAGAGTCGTGTTAGAATAGTCATAACATTTTATTCTATATTTGTTCAAGATTACAATTTTAATGTATTCAATAGGATCCATAGAATTTCTAACCATAATTATAATATTTGATTTCTATGGCTTATCTAACCTACACCACATTGTCCACATATGCTCTATATATAAATAGGACTTCTTATAAAACAATATATATAATATCAAATCAACATAGTAAACATGCAATTTTATTGGGTATATTGTATGGATAGATGTAGGAGTACTCCATCATCAAACCACTCTGAATTTTTGTACTATTCTCTCTCAGTACCTTTTATATTTAAAATATGAGAAATGATAATATATCATTCTTAATTTCATCTTTCACTCATCTCTATGGATAAGTGAATTCACTAGTAATTTTTCAAATAAATAAGTTAATGAGTATAATGTAGTCCTATATATAGGCTATTCGAAGTGGTGAGCGTATTTGTCTAACATCAAACCACTTGTAATTCTTTATCTTTCTTTTTTCTCTTACTTCTGCTATTATTCTCGTATTTTATATTTACCCACAAACTTCAACATGGTACCCGGGCTTAATCATTATTTCAACAAATACAATAAAAATGTAGTCATATTTGGCATTATAATAGTATATGTAGGCCTTTAATGCTGAACTAATACCTCAAAGTTTATCTTTTTCTATTTTCTCCTTATTCTCAAAATGATCTCTTTTCCCTCTTTGATATTTTAATTTTTTAATATGGTATTAAAGTCTTTTATGTTGCTTCTTTTAGTGTGTCTAAACATGTTGTTTGCTTGGTACAAGGAATAAGTGTGGGTTACAAAGATTTTGTAAATGTGTCATACTTTTAATTGAATTCTTCTATTGTGGATGAGTTTTTTGGGTTTAATTGGCTGCGCTGAAATGGTTTTATCTTTAATGAGTTTTTCAAAGAGTTTCCACTTCTTCACCAAATTCTTGTATATATCGAGTGATTTACTTCTTTTATTATATTTCTTTTATTATATTTGGTGCTATAATTTTTGATTTGAGATAGTTTTTATAAAAACACATATTCACTCTCATCAAGGTATTGTTTGGGATTGGTTGGAAAATTTCATTTTTTAATATAATTGTCAAACTATTGATGCTCTTAGCTTTGTCTCTTCAAGAATTATATGAACATATATTTAAGTCAAAATAGTTCTTATCATATAATAATGGAAAACATCATTCAACATCATAATCATGGAACATATACTTATAATTGCATATATATATATATATATACAAAAAAACTAAGGATGGCATGAATATTTGGGGCGTTTTTGGTATAAAAATAAAAAAAAAAAACGTCCCAATTGATTTAGAGACACTTGAATAGGGGCACTTGGCGCACACCTCAAATCATAGCAACTTCAATTTAGATATGCTTGTATAGTGAAAAATGCCTCCAAAAGGAGGCATTTTAAGCTAAGCATTTCTAAATTGAGAAAGGGGCGCTTGGCACTGTGCAAGCGCCCCCTTTCGGAAAAGGGGGCGCCCACGTGGGCAAGCGCCCCCAATAATTAATATATGGGAAAAAAAAATTTCCCATGTACCTTTTAATTGTGTTTTAATTTTTATTTTTTCTCTTTGGAAAACCTAATAACAAATCCAAATTCAATACTATACAATCTTATAATATATATTTGAATCAAAATGTTATTCACATACAATCTCATAATACAATTTCACATACAATATCAATTGCTCCCAACAAATTACAACATCCTCAGAAAATATGTTACAAGTCCTCTTATAATTACATTCAAAATTTTCACTCTAAAACCAAAACCTTAGCATGAACATTAATATTAATTAAAAGCATTAACTATACAATCTCAAATTCCAAATAAACCATGCAAAAAGCACAATATTTTTACAATCTATAACATTCTACTTAATTGGAGGATAAAACTCATGTTACATATATTTAGGAGCGCCTACCAGGCAGGCGCCCCTATGTTCTCAAATGGGGCACTTGCCCTAGTGGAACGCCCCCTTATTAGGGGCTGTTCCACTGTACAAGCGCCCCCACTTTATAGTGGAGGCGCCTGTACAGTAAAACACCCATTTTTAAGGGCTTATACAAAAAAGAGGCGTTTTATTGTGTAAGCATTCTTAATTTTTAGTAAGGTCGTTTGCACAGTAAAACATCCCCATATGACACGTTTGATTAAAATGCATGCCTCTATTTCAAGCGTTACTATTTATTTTATTTTATTTTTTTGTAGTGACATAATTATAAATATTATACACCAATAATATAAACAGTACATATACATAACCCACGTGGGACAACATATAATCTAACAAATTTATTTACTCAATTTTAAATAATATACTCGTTCCTGGCCAACACTTCGGCTTATACAGAATGAACATTTTAACAGAGCTTGCATTACACCTATGCCCATGAAAAATTAACCTGAGTCTTACTTCCTATTTCCTACTGTTAGGAGTTCATAGCATTTCTATTTCAGCTGGTGGGGAGGACTTGACAGGCTCCGGAGTCTCAGAAGAACAATCATTTACATGATCTGTTGTGTCTGCATTTATATTCGATGCGTCCGCTAAAGTTGGAGTTGGTCTTGGACTTTTGATATGAAAGTATCCAACTATTCTAACTGCCTTCTTCCAAACACTTCCATCATCTGGAGCTACAATATTTCCTTCGTATGCATGCTGATGTTTCTGACGATTTATTGGTGAGAAATTTAGTGATAGTAGAAAACAAATGGTGGAAGTGACAAAGGATATCAGATAGAGCACCCAAAAGCTTTGGAGGCTCAGGGTTTGAGTGCTGTTGGAAGTTATGTTGGTTGAACACTCGTCCATGGGCGTCAACCATTCCTCTTCCAGTACCTTTAACTTACCATTCTCTGATAGACTCAGAATAGCTTTCGAAAAATCCCTGGCTATTGGGGACCCTTTCTGGAATACCTGCATTGAGATAAAGAAAATAATTATTACTTTATGTTAAATTACCAGTTGTCCTAAAAGTTTAAGCAACAGTCCAAGGAAGAGGAAGGGATCTGGATTATAAAGAAGTTGAAGAATCAGTTTCTACTCACAAAGCCCAATCCTCCAAATCTGGTGGTGGGTCTGGTGCCAATGAAGCCGTTGCAGTACTTATTGAGGAAAACTTTCTCATATGGGAGTTCAAGAAAGGCAGCATAGATATTGTTGCTTGCAAATTCTCCTGTGTAATTGTATTCGCTGGTGACGTTCAAGATGTTGTCTGTCTTGAAGTGAAGCACATTATTCAGGTATGTCCTTACAAATGAATCACCATCGCAACCAACTTTCAAGTTGTTCTTCTTTAGCCACTCTACATCGGTTACATGGGGTTGGAGCCGTTGAACTGTCAGCATTGAAGACAGACTAGCGGTGTAGCTTGATGTCAGGACCAACACCACAAAGAGCCATAGTACAATCACCAAACGACTCAGGTTGTTGTATATTTTTTCCCCTGCAATATAACGCCACGTGCTATGGGTGCTTTCAAGTCGCAAGCAAAACAGAAATACAAAACAAAAAATGAAATTGTTGGGAGATAAAGTGTTTATGGAGTTTTTATCAAATGTATATTAATATACATAATTGAACACAACTCTAGCTTAAAAGCCTAAACTTATGGGCTAAGGTCGACTTAGATATATTAAGCACTATTTTCATATTTATTTTTTCAATGTAGGACACAACACTCACAAGTACACTTACAACATAAATGAGGCACATTATTGAGTTGCTTTCCTTAAGAATTTATTTGCTCCCATTAATTCTAATAAATTGGTATGCATCGAGTTATAACAAATATTTTTGGAGGATACAAAGAAGTTCAGAAATTTCATGCCGTTTAGTTATGTTTTGCACAAAACAAAACCAAACAAAAACACCCTTAGATCAAGTTTTTATTCTAGAAAGAGGAGAGAGAATTTTTTGTGTTAAACTGCACAAGCCATGGACAGTAAACCGTAAATAACTGCTAATTAAAATATGACGATCAGATATTAACAGACACTTAATCTTGAAACCAGATTAAAATTATAATTAACCATTTGTTAGTAATGATTACTTAATCTCAACCGTTAGATCAAACTCAATTTAATTTTACAGTTGACTTTACTAATAGTCATATAAATCCAATCGTTGGATTTATTTTAAAATCTATTTTAAAAGCATCATACGATATAAATCAAACCCCAATATCATCACACACGTGTATCTGGTACTTCGTGCCGTACTAAAGCATATACACAAGTGTATGCACCCACTTATTGCTTATTTTAAAGCAATATAGTTTATTGTGAGTTAGGACTCGTAAATGTTAACTTTGCTTTTTACACTCTTTAAAATCTTTCATCTAAAACATTCCCAAACCACAAATTAACTATATATATATAAATTTTATACTTACTATGAGCAAAGAAGAGAGAGGAGAAGGTGAACCAAAGTGCAGTACTAATCTGGTTCTTCCAAGGGCCATTGAACTCTGGATTGCATCGACGTTCCAGGGACCAAACCACAAGCATTGTGTATATCAAGATGCCGCCAGTCGCCACCCACATTCCCACCGTGAAGGGCTTCATAAACATCCATGCCGACCCTTCTGGTTTCGCCAAAACAATCATAGACAAACCCGACTCCGCAAACGGCACTGTAAAATCAACGTATTGCATTCGGTCGGCTAGTAAGGTTATGTCGCCGATCACAGCATCATATGACTTCCATTGTGTTTTTTCCCACACGACAAGCAAAATTATCTTTTATCAGAAACAAACAAAGAAATTGCAAGCATATATAAAAGAAAAAAAAAAGTTTAATTAATTTATTGCAAACTCATATAAAAGAACGTTTTAATTTTAGCTAGTAAATTGTCAAAGATTTCCTGCTCTTCTAATTGAGGGGTAGTTCAATCTACTAGAAGCAATGCCTCATGAAGCGAAAATGAAAGTTACTAGTTCGTATTTCTCTCCTTTTTCTCCCCTTGTGCGGATATATATATAAAGATTTACTGCTCTTCCTAGATGCTATACTCTATATGTATCCATCTAAAAGGACCAACTAGTTAATAGACAAAGAGAAAAGTCTTCCAAATTCCTTTCATACCCTAATCAATCAATAAATAATGACAATGTCAATAATGATATGCTTAATTATTAAGTAAAAATTGTGGAAAACTTAAGATTCTCTGGGTCCACAATTGATTTTTTTTTTTTTTTTTGTTGACTTTCTTTATTATTTGGACTGTCCAATATATTTATGGAACTTATAGCGACATTATAGTTAAGCTCCAATTTAATACAGATTCGGAATCTTCTAACCAAATTGTTAATTCATTTGGTGAGGATCACATTTGAAAAAAGTGTTAGATGTGAAATCCACCAAAAAAAAAAAAAAATGGTTCGGTAAAGTTTTGAGGGGTGTTTCGAAAAAATATAAAATTAAGAAATATTTCGAAGCTAATAAAAGAATGAAAAAAGAAAAGATTGCTGCTCCATGTTGGCAACAACTAACATGGGGTGACCTGACAGCCACCACGAGGCTGTTGAACACCCCTGACAACCACCATGCACGTGCATGGCCGCTGAGTTCCCCTGTCAGCCACACAAGGTAAACAAGTAGCTCACTCAACCACCATGAGACAGTTGAATAGCCTTGGCAGCCACCACTGTGAGGCTGCCCAATAAATCAGCTCCGCCATCACTGGGTGGCTGACCATCATGCCAGTTGCTATTTTTTTTAACATTTTTTTTAATTGTTCTAATATATAATAAGGAAAGTCCACACCTAAAAAATTAAACCTAAAAATTTAAGTGCATGTTTAGTTATTTTTTGAGAAATGCCTTGTGTTTTATTTATTGATAGTGATTTGTGAGAAGAGATATGCGTTTTGTTTTGAAAAATGTATTGAAGGTGGGGTTACATCGATCTGAATATATATATATATAACTAATATTTGAGAACGGAAAGACCCACTCTTGTAATTATCTTTTTCCCCTTTTCCCGCTTTAAATAGAAATACAAATTTAAATAAAAATAAATAAAAACATCAAACCAAAGGAATAGTTTGAAAAATATAGGTGTTTAATTTTTTTAGGTGTAGAGGTTAATTAACTTACTAGTTAAAAAATTAAAAGACTAGAAAGATCTAGCTAGCCACACGGCCACACCTAACAAGTTTAGAGGTGGTTGCATATTGGCACCGCAATAAGCTAGGGGTGGCCTCGCACCCCTAGCTCCCCTCTCTTTCTGTAAGATTAGAACACGATTAATTTTTTGTAAGTAAGATGTCAGGTCTATACTTTTATACTTTTATATGTATGTGTTTTTCTTTTTAAACCCAACCAAAAAAATTTCTAAGTGGACTCCACAAAAAAACATTTTCTCAAACAAAGATCATTAAGAAAACATATATGTGAAGTTGTTACCTTGTTATAGACGTGATGAACCAGGTCGTCGTAAGTGCCATTGTAGGGCTCCAATTCGTAAGGCAGGTGATACTCTAAAAGGCTTAGCACCTCATGGAAAATTTGAATGCAAAAACCATCATATTTGTTCTGACTCGGTGTCTCTCCATACTCGACCTTCACAAACTTCTCGAACGTTGTTCTCCCCGGAACTCCAATCTTCAGTGGCTTTGCATTTGTCGGCATTTCCCAACCTTTCGGAGGACGATGTTGTAAGTTCCCGGGCCAAATCACTGGACCAGACAAGCTACTTCCATTTTGCTCTTTAGCTTTTTCTATTTCAGATGCGTTTTCCAAAAACCCATACTCTGTTTGCCAGTAATCTATTTCTTTGTATCTCTTCCCAACCACGTTTACGATCCTCAACATCGGAGTCTCCGACAGCCGGCCTTCTTCGAAACGTATTTTTCCACTTAAACCAGAGAAATTGCTTGATAACATCTTCTCTAACAACATCTTTGGACTTCCCATTTTCTGTATCGCATTTATAACAATTCCAATGCTGTCGTATGCCCGCAGGGCATAAATTCCTGGCACAGAATTATCTTCTTCCGGATATTCACGTCTGAAATTATTCCGGAACTGGGAATAAAAATGATGATGCCTGTCGATCTGAGGATAGTTGGTCTTGATTCCCAACGCGCCTTCCATGGAGGAAATAACAGAGTCGTTAACAGAGTCCAGCAAATTTGTAATGCTTTCTGCAATTATCCATGCCGAGTCCCTCCCTACAAGTCCCATCGGCTTAGCTTCTCTGAACAAATGAGTCACCATCTCCAATGATGACTGAAGAACTATGAAAACCCGAGATTGGATTTGCAGTAGCTTATCAAGCTCATCTTGGACAACCCTTTCCGGATCAGAGAGAAAAGAAAACGGTGGAAGAACCAAACGGTACTCAATCTCCGAACCCACATTTTGGAGAGCCTCGGATAAAAGTTCCAACTTTCCAGAATCACCACCGTAGGGTTCATCTTCATAAATCGCCACGACCCTTTTCCAATTGTACGCTTGAACAATATCAGCGATGCATTGTATTTCTTCAGAACCATTTTTAGCCATTTGTATTAAGAAAGGCCAACGAAGTTGCATCAGCGGTGGGGTAATGGCGGGTGCTGCAAATGAAATAACAGCAACTTGAGCTTCATTTCCCATGTCGACTACCAGAGCTGCTTCCTGCCACGTGTGCATGCCGATAATCACTTTCACCTTCTTCTCTCTAATCATCTCGTCAGCTGCAATCAGAATTAAGATATTCGTATTAAAGTAATGATTAAACAATTAAATTTACTTCATTTTATTGGTAAATGCACTAATATTTTTTTAAGTTAGAGAAGTAATAGAATTCGTAATAGATAGCTAGAGATATACTAACCAACAAAAGTTACTCTATGAGGCTGCCGGATAGAGAGGGAGAGCTTGTGAGTCTTGGACGTTTTGTTGAAGTTCTGAACCGCAATTTCCATGCCGATTTTCTCCTCTTTGCCTATACGGGAATTGACATCAATGATGGCACCTATCTTCATAACTTCGTTTCCAATGGCGGCTTCAGCTCCATGGTAGAGAACGAAAGGAAAAGAGACGAGTGCAAGAAAAAGAACCACTGATCTTGAGATTTTGCTGACCATTACAACTGACCAAGCCATTGGGTGAAATTTTGGGATAAATGGGTGAGTCTGGTTTCTTGCTGATTATCAAAGTAAAACAAAATAAATGTGATTGGTTTCAAAGAAAACGAGGGAAATTCATAGGAAACTGGGCGTGAAAGATCGTTCTTTGACTTGGTCAGCTAGATGACAACATTAATTAATTACTCAGTTACGTACAGTGCATGCTAGCAGTTTGTAATCCTACAACTTAGACTTGCATCTTGGTCGTTAATAGATGGTGGCAAAATTCTATCATATATGTTGGCATGTGATGGAGAATTGCACACGTTTCTTGCCTATTTGCTTATAGAAGAAGATTTAGATGAGTGGTGACGGAGGAGGTTAAAGCTACGGGGTCGGTGCTGCCTCCTTCATAGAAATTGTCGATCGCTAACATATTCGATTAATAATATTATAGTAGAATATAAATTAAATAATTTCATTTTTATATTTGTAGAATTAATGATGTTGGTTAAATTAGTAGATGGAGAAACAAGGGAGAAAATAAGTGCCTTTGAGGTTTGGAGTTAAAGATTTGAAATCCAACAACATAAACGACTCGTAGCTTTTTGTCGGGCTTGTAATCTAAAGCTTTGTTTGTTTGTTTTTTAGTTTGCCGTAAGGTGTGCCCAGAACCTGCCTGGGACTTGACTTGTACCCGCTCGGGACTTGACTTGGACCCGCCCGAGACCACCCTAAGACCTGAACGGGATCCACCTAGAAATTGACTGGGACTTGACCGAGACCCGCCTGGGACTTGACAGGGACCTGACCAGGACCTGTATTGGACTTGCCCGAGCAAGTCCCGAGGAGGTCCCGAGTGGGTTCCAGTCAAGTCCCGGGCGAGTCTCGGCGAGGTCCCGGACAAGTCCCAGCAGGGACCTTATTGAAAAAAAATATAAAAAAAATAAAAATAAATAAATTATTTTCCATGTGCGCGGTAAACACTGTAAAATGTTTTTGACAGCAAACATTTTAAGAGAAAATGACTTCCCTAAAAGTATTTTTCGACGAAAACCATTTTACATCAAAGTAAACGGAGCCTAAGATTCACTAACCAATATTATAAATATTCATATATGGTCCGTTTGATAAACGGTTTTGGCATGATTTCGGCACAACACTATTCATCCCACTTTTTCATTTTTCCAACATTCTTTTACTTTTACATCACGTCAATCATTTTCTATTAACTATTCAAATAAAAAAAATATTACAAAACAAAAAATTTTCATTTTTTCATACCAAACATTCTTACTTTTTTGTTTCACATCAATCAAGTTTTGATACAGTATCGAACCAAAACGAAATCATTTACCAAACAAACCCTAATTAGGGGTGCCAACCCAATCTCAGTTCTCGGTTATTGGCCAAAACTAGGAATCAGAACCAAGGTCGCTAGTTTTTTAATTTTGAAAAATCAGAACCGATTACCCGGTTATACAATAAACGGCCAGTTCCGATTAGTACCTGGTTATCCGGACCAGGTAACTGATGAGACTAAAATATACATATTTTAGCCCCTTAATTTACGTGTGTTAATCTCTTAGTCATGTTATTTTGTGTTGTTTTACTTCCTTTTTTTCTGTCTATTTTTAGGTGTTTGAAGGAAAATGAAGCATTTTTGGAAGTTTGAAGCATAAAGGGCTATTTTAGGTATTTGGCCTAATTTTTAAGCTTATTTGAGGTATTGGTTCTAATTTTTGTGCTTAATTTAATAATTTTTTGCCCATTTTTTAAAACACACAATTAGCATTTTTGTCCTAAAAAATTCTAAAAAATCATCGTTTTTGGCTTTTTGGGCCTAAAAAATAAAAATCCAATGTTTAAAAATGTCATAAAACATCATTGTTTTAAAATGTCCGTAAAATACAATGTTTATAAATACCATAAAAATTCAATGTTTAAAAATGCCCTATAAAAATTAAAAATAAAAATAAAAAATTATTTTATATATATACCCAGACTACCCAGTTATATGGTTATAACCGAGTGCCAAAAATCGGAACCAGAACCGAGTACCCGATTGCTGGTTTTTTCCAACTGGCTTCTTAGTTTTCTGGTTGGTACCAGGTTTTTTTTTTTGACACCACTGCATATAATCCCTTAAATTCCACGAAAGTTGTTATTGTGCTTATATTTATATCAACATAATCTTAATATCAAGTTAAGATCTCTTAAATGAGGAATTAAAATTGGGGCGCCACAACAGATTAGGATCCCTTCAAACGCGTCTAGGGTTTTTTGGTGGTAGAGCAACTTTCTTGAACCCATAGGGTGGAGAGGTGGCGGTAACGTTAATCGGTCGGCAATTTGAAGGTGGTGGAAGGATCGAGAAAGATATGGGTAACGTAGTTGAGGAACTGACGAAACAGTGGGGGAAACTTACATTGAGAGAGGACGAGAACCCATGCATTGTGATCAAGGAACATGTTGTTGCGCCCTTAGTGCAATGGGGACAGGCCTGTACGGTAGGGAAACTACTGACGAAAAGGGCCATTAGTAAGGAAATCTTGAAGACTCCCATGATAAGGGCGTGGAGACCGACGGGATGGGTATCGTTCAAAACACTAGGCACAAACCTGTTTTTCATTGAATTCGAGAACTGGTGGGATAATGACAGAATATTGGAAGGACGCCCAAGGAACTTTGATGGAAACTTGTTTTCTCTTTTGGATTTTGATGGGCTATCACAAGTAGAAGATCTGGAGTTCTCAAAAGTGGCGTTCTGGATGAGAATGTACAAACTACCTCTCGCATGTATGGGAAAGGAAGTGGGGTACTAGGTGGGTGCAACGATGGGAGAGGTGGAAGATGTAGATATAATGGATGATGGAGTGGGGTGGGGGAAATTTTTAGGGTTAAAATTCGCATAGATCTCACCAAATCACTCTCAAGGGGACGAGTTATCAAACTGAACAGGAAGGACTTATATCCACGTTCTGCTTCTCGTGTTGAGTCGTCGTGCATGATAGCCGGAGATGCAATGACAATGCTTGCTGAAGAAATCAGCAGGGAGAAGAAACAGAGGAATATGGGTCGTGGCTTAGGGTTGCTTCACCAAAACGACGTTACGATTATGGAGGAGGGTGGAGCAACGGCCAGAAGTAGACCTTTAGACAGGAAGGCAAAAATTCCGGTGAAACGAAGAGCAATCGATCAAGGCAAGCATATGGTCGGGACGATGGTGGTCAGAGGAGTAGTGAAGGTGGCTCCGTGCAGGGGACGGCGGCGACTAGGGCACAGGCAGTGGACGGTCTTTTCACGTCTGGTGCGGCGATTCCTAATAAGGAAAGGGACGATGAGGAAAGGAGGGATCATGGGGATTGTGCAATCAACACTGGCGAAACGGATGGAGAGAGAGAAGTAATTATTGTTAAGGAACCAATAGAGTCTGTTTTATAGTTGTTCTTATCTTTTAGCATTATCCTTATAGTTGTTCTTATCTCTTCTCTTTAGTGTTCTAGTTGTATTTGTTCTACTTGTTTGTATTGAATTAGGTCTCCTAGTTTGTATCAAGTTTGGGTTTGTCAAACTTGATTACAATTGTAACTCTTTGCCTATATATACAATGAGAACGAAGCTGAGACTTCATTCCGCCAAAAGCAAGTTTTTTTGCTTTCTTTCATAGTATCAGAGTTAGGTTTATACCCCTCCCAATAAGATCCTTGACCCTCTCAAATTTTTGGGCCTTCTTCAACGGAATCAGCTTCTTCTCCAGGCAAATTTGCAGCTCTTCTTGCTGCCCTCAGTTCACCTCTTCTCTTGCCGCACCTGCTGTACTGCACCAAATTGTTGCACTGCACTAGATTGCCGTGCCGCACCTGCCTTATTTCTTCAGCTCAATTGCCGCACTGCACCAAGCTACACCAAATTGCCAACCTGCATTGCTGCACTGCACCAGATTGCCGCACCTACTTTCTTTCTTCTTGCTGCACCAAATTACAGCCTCATTGTTGTTCTTCTCCTTGCTGCACCAGATCATAGCCGCATCTCCTTGCCGTGTCCTAGATACTGCACTCATGACGCAATCCAGCGACGTCGCTCTATCCTTCACAATGCCAAACATTGTGCATCTTTGTCAATCCAAGCTCGATGATAGCAACTATCTCGGATGGCTGTTTCAATTTAAGCCTATCCTCAAAACTAACGGCTTGATGGGCATTGTTGATGGCTCTGAGCCATGCCCACCAAAGCTTATTCCATCTTCTCTGGACAAAACTACTTCTGATGTCCCAAATCCAGAATATATTCTCTGGGAAAAGAAAGACCAATGTATTCTCAGTTGGTTCATTGCAACCTTAATTGCTCCACTTGTGCCTACTATTTATGGGTGTAAAACCTCCAATCAGGTATGGAAAACCCTTGCCACTCGTTATGCTTCTCCATCAAGGTCTCACGTCACTCAATTGAGACGCCAACTTCAGACTCTCAGACAAGGTAATAATCCATGTGTTACCTTTATTCGAAGTGCAAAATCCTTGGCTGACCAGCTAGCTATCGCCGGCAGCCCCATCACCGATGATGACCTTGTATCCTACATCATAGGCGGATTAAGCTCCACCTACAATTCTTTTGTCATGACCTACTCCATGATAACAAAGAATACCACTATGTCTCTTAAAGAATTTCACTCTGAATTACTTGGACACAAATAACTCATTGAACATCAGGCTGCCACTGACGACCCACAATCCTTTGCCATGACTGTTCAGAAGCCAGGTTACAAACAGAGATTCAACAACCAAAGGAAACATTTCTCCAATTACAGAAATTCATATTCCTTAAAGAAGACTTTCAACGGATCTCCTAGTATACTCTCAACCCCTACTTTCTCCCAAGGAAAAACTATTATTGGAAGCGCCAGCAACTACACTCCAAGAAGCAATTCTCCCAACAATTACACTTCAAGGAGAAATAACTACACTCCAAGGAGAAATTCTCAACCTGGCATCCTCTTATCCAACAGACCTCTTTGTCAGATATGTGGCCACTCCAATCATCAAGCATTTGACTGCTTTCATCGCATGGATTATTCATTCCAAGGACGACATTCACCATTTAAACTTGCTGCAATGGTTTCCCAATCCAACGATCTACAAGATGAAGATGAATGGCTTGCTGATAGTGGAGCCAATACTCACATCACTAATGACTTGGAAAATCTAACTCTGCAGCAACCATATCAGGGTAATAAGACAGTAGCAGTAGGTAATGGTAGTGGACTTGGTATCTCTCACACTGGCTCTTCCTCTTTTCTTCGCTCAAATCAACTCCTACATCTTAAAAATATTTTGCATTGTCCTGATGCTACAACAAATTTACTTTCAATAAATAAATTTTGCCGTGACAATAATTGCCATTTTAAACTAACTGATACCTATTTCTTGATTAAGGACAACCTCACAGGAAAGATCCTCCTACAAGGGGCAAGTGAAGATGGTCTCTACCCATTAAGGCTACAACACTTCACCAGAAATAAAGTCAGAGCATTTACTGCAGAAATTGGGATTAGGGTGTCTTTTTCAGTTTGGCACAACCGTTTAGGGCATCCAAGTCATCATATCTTGTAGCATCTGCTTCATAACTACTACCTTCTTGTGTCTTCAGTTAAGTTGAGTCAATCTATTTGTGTTTCATGTCAATTAGGACAGAGCAAAAAGTTACCCTTTGTTGAGTCAAGTCGTATTACCACTGCTCCATTGGAGCTTATTCATAGTGATGTATGGATTTCTCCTTTATCTTCAATTAATGGAAGCAAATGTTATGTTATCTTTATTGATGATTTCTTTAGATACACCTGGCTATTTCCTCTAAAACTCAAATAAGATGTTTTTGAAACCTTTATTAAATTCAAGTGTTTGATAGAAAATTTATTTTCCCTTAAAATTAAACAACTTCAAACAGATGGGGGTGGTGAATACACCTTTCATAACTTTACTAAATTTCTATCAACACATGGTGTTCTTCATCGAGTCACATGTCCACATACATCTCAACAAAATGGAGTTTCAGAAAGAAAACATAGGCATATCATTGAATCTGGTCTTAGTCTCCTAGCTCAATCCTACCTTTCTTCTAAATACTGGGTTGAAGCTGTCAGTACTGCCGTGTATCTCATCAATAGATTGCCTACCCCTACTCTCCAAAATTCAAGTCCTTTCACCAAACTCTACAATAAGCAGCCAGACTACACCTTTTTAAAAACTTTTGGTTGTGCTTGTTATCCTCTCTTAAGACCCTATGCCAAACACAAATTGGAATTTAGAAGCAAACAATGCATCTTCCTTGGATATTGTACCCACCAAAAGAGTTACAAGTGCCTTGATCCCATCTCCAATCGTGTATATGTGTCTAGACATGTTATTTTTGATGAATTGGTGTTCCCTGCACAAAATAGAGCAGCATCTTCATCCCCTAACAGATCAAATCCTTCCCTTACAAGTATTGTTCTTGATCCTTCTCATTTTTACTCTATGAATAATTCTGACTCGATTACTGTTCACACCTCAACCCCAGTCACCTTGCCTTCCCCAGCACAAGTACCTATTTTAGATCTAAACACTCCCCTGACTACCCCTACTGCCAAATTACTACCACCTACCCCTGATCCTATCCGCCACCTAGATCAATCCTTACTTTAGCTTTTGCCTGCACCTACTGAACCAGCCTCTCCTCATATTGTCACAAGATCTATGACTGGAAACTCCAAACCTAAGTCTTTTCCTAACTATCAGCTATTCCTATCCTTAAAATCAACCAAGCATCCACTAAAATCCTTTCATGCTACACCCTTGCCTTCTATCCCTACCACATTTGCTCAGGCTGTTTCTAACCCTAAATGGTTTGCTGCAATGGAAAGTGAACTTCAAGCTTTAGTTGACAATGGTACTTGGTCTCTCTGCCCTAGACCTTCACATCGAAACATCATCAAGAATAAGTGGGTTTTTCGGCTAAAGGAAAAATCAGATGGCACTATTAAAAGATACAAGGCAAGACTAGTGGCTAAGGGTTTCCAACGAAGAGATGGTATTGACTACACTGAAACCTTCAGTCCAGTTATCAAACCAGCCACTATACGGATCTTGCTATCCTTAGCAATCCACTACAATTGGCCCCTCAAGCAATTGGATGTCTTTAATGCTTTCCTTCATGGTTACTTGGATGAAGAAGTCCTTATAGAGCAACCTACTAGTTTTGTTGATGCAGCTTTTCCAGATCATGTTTGTAAGCTCAAAAAGGCCCTCTATGGTCTAAAGCAAGCCCCACGAGCCTGGTTTCATAGATTGTCACAAGCTCTTTTCCATCTTGGTTTTGTTGGATCCTTAGTAGATACCTCTCTTTTTATGCTTCATCAAGGCTCTGTTCATATTTACATACTGATATATGTTGATGATATCATAGTAACAGGTACAGATTCATCTATCATGGAGACTCTCATCCACGGCCTTCAAATGGAATTTAAGCTTAAAGATCTTGGCTGCCTTTCATACTTCCTAGCCATCCATGTCCTTCGTGACAAAACTGGTTTACATTTAAATCAAGGTAAATACATTATTGATTTACTTGATCGTGTGCAAATGCTTGGAGCAAAGCCCTATGCCGCACCCTGCACTTCAAGCAAGAAGCTCACCAAGCTTGATGGTGATACTCTACTAGATCCCACAACCTATCATCATATCATTGGAGCTCTACAATACTGCACACTCACAAGACCTAACATAGCCTACACTGTCAATCAACTGTGTCAATTTCTCCATTGTCTAACTACAGAACATATGAAGGCTACTAAAAGAGTTCTAAGGTATCTCAAAGGCACACCAGATCATGGCCTTCACTTCACTCCAGGTCCTCTTCAACTTCAGGCATATTGTGACTCTGACTAGGCAGGGGATCCTCTTGATCGCAGATCCACTATAGGGTATTGTGTTTTCTTTGGCTCCAACTTAGTATCTTGGCATGCCAAGAAGCAACCTGTTGTCTAGAGATCTAGCACCGAGGCTGAATATTGTGCAATGGCCATTACAGCTGCTGAACTCTCATGGCTTCGAATGCTACTCAAAGAATTGCAAGTTTCTCTCCATGATCCTCCTGTACTCTGGTGTGATAACATAGGAGCTATTGCTTTAGCTTCTAATCCCATCTACCATGCTCGTACCAAGCATATAGAAGTTGACTATCACTTCATCCGTGAGAAATTTTTTCACAAAGATCTTTGTGCTAGCTACATCCCAACTCAAGATCAATGTGCTGATATCTTTACAAAGGGCCTTACCTCTTGATTTCATTTCCTCAGAGACAAACTCATGGTCACTCCCCCTCCCATTCGTTTGAGGGGGGCTGTTAAGGAACCAATAGAGTCTGTTTTATAGTTGTTCTTATCTTTTAGCATTATCCTTATAGTTGTTCTTATCTCTTCTCTTTAGTGTTCTAGTTGTATTTGTTCTACTTGTTTGTATTGAATTAGGTCTCCTAGTTTGTATCAAGTTTGGGTTTGTCAAACTTGATTACAATTGTAACTTTTTGCCTATATATACAATGAGAACGAAGCTGAGACTTCATTCCGCCAAAAGCAAGTTTCTTTGTTTTCTTTCAATTACAAGCCGAAATCAAGGAGTGCATAAGGTAAGAGATATCTCTTTTATGAAGAAAGAACAAGCAGATTTGGAAAGAGATAATGATATTCAAAATTCAAACAAGAAGGGCGCAAGTGTATATGTGGGTCAATGGGACGCATTAAAAGGAAAGATGGTGTGGAGCACTATGGGAAAAGAGTAGGTTTCACCCTTCATGGCATGTTTCATGAGTGGATCCACGTTACCTTCACTTAATGACATGGAGCATTTTTCAACCAGCTCCATGTCACCAATACAGAGGAATAGGGGCGGCAAAGGGGGGAAAAATTATGCAAGCTTGCAAGGACAAGTGAGGGTTCGTATGAAGGCTGCAAACAAGGGAGGGGGGAATCATAACACAAAAGAAAAGGTGCCAACTAGGGAGGAAAGTCAAGGTGATAAAGGGATAGGGAAGATGCAGGCCTTGGCTGGTAAAAGGAAGGTTAATGAAGGAGAAAGTGGAGGAGCTTGCGGCTTGGGAAAAAATGGACATCATGCAAATGTGGTGGCAGCTGCGATGCAGTCCCACCAAGAGCTATGAGTGCCTTAAGTTAAAACTGTCAAGGGCTTGGGAACTCTGAGACAGTTTGAGACCTTTGCCACTTGGTGAAGGAAAAGAAACCCCTTTTGGTTTTTCTTATGTTGACCAAAATGAATAATAAAAAAATTGATTTTTTGAGAATAAAATTGAAGTTTGATAATATGTTTGTTGTAGACAGTGTGGGGCAAAGTGGAGGTTTGACTCTGTTATGGTCAGATGAACTCCAATTAAGTATACAAAATTTCAGCCAGCGTCACATCAATGGGACAATAATTAGGTGAGCGGACGGTGGAGAGTGGAAATTAACCGGCTTTTATGGTCACTCTGATTCAGCTAAACGATGAGAATCCAAGGAGTTGCTTCGACATCTTGTTTCTATATCACCCGAACCATGGTTGGTTCTGGGCGATTTTAATGAGATCGTAGAACATGGAGAAAAATGGGGTGGGGCAACTAAAGCAAGAGGTTTGATGGAAGATTTTAAAGGAGCATTGAAAGAATGTTGTCTCGGTGATTTGGGTGTGTCTGGGCCCAAATTCACGTGGTACAATGGACGGCAAGGCAGTGATTTCATGAAGAAATGCCTGGAAAGAGCTATAGCGAATCAGCTAAGGTGCGAATTTTTCCCGCATGCAGAGGTGGCTGTTCTGGCCAATAAAGCTTCTGATCATAATCCCTTGTTACTTACTTTGAATGCTTGTGCAGGAGGAGCAGTGAATATGACGCGCCCTTTTCGATTTGAAGCTAGGTGGTCAAAATTGGGTGGTTTCAAGGAAGTGGTTAGGAAGGCCTAGCGAGTAAAGAAACATGGGGTGGATCCTTGGCTGGTAGGGAAGAAAAACATGCAAAATTGTAGAAGAGTTATAAAGCAGTGGGTCTGCAAGCAAACAAATATTTCAGAATCTACTATTTGGAACAAGACTGAGCAACTCGAGAAGCTACAATCTAGAATGAGGGTGCCAAATTTTGAAGAAGAGAGACCCATTAAAGCTGAGTTGAATATTTTATTGGAGCAAGAAGATTTGAAATGGCGCCAAAGAGCAAAAATGGAATGGCTGAAAAATAGGGACAGGAACACAAAATTTTTTCATGCATATGCCAATCAACGTAATCGTAGAAATAATATTGAGTGCATTTTAGATGGTTATGGGCAGTTTTGCTCTAATCCGGTGGAGATAGAAGGAGCATTTGTTGATTATTTTCAAACCATCCAAACGTCCAGCAGACCAAGAAATGTAGACAAATGTACGGCTAGACTAGAGAGCAAGGTGACAAGGGCGATGAATGATATGTTGGTGGCTGGATTTACAAACTTGGAGGTAAAGAATGCTTTGGAACAAATGGACCCATTGAAGGCGCCGTGCCCAGACAGTTTCACAGCAGAGTTTTATCAACAAAACTGGGAAATAGTGGAACTGGAGGTATGTGTTTCTGTCTTAAAATTTTTTAATTGTGCTAAGATGAAAGTGTCCGTCAATTCTACTAATATTGTGCTGATTCTCAAATCTAAAAATCCTAGTAGTGTCTCTGAATTCAAGCAAATAAGTTTGTATAATGTTTACTACAAATTGATTTCAAAAGTGTTTGCGAATCGCCTTGAAATGTCCTCCCTCATATTATTTCTTATAATCAAAGTGCATTCATACCCGGACGGCTCATTTTTGATAATATTCTAGTGGCGTATGAGACCTTACACACTATGCACACTTGCATGTGGAGTAAGGTGGGTTTCATGGGAATTAAATTAGATATGAGCAAGGCGTACAACCGTGTGGAATGGAGTTTTATAGAAGCGGTTATGATTAAATTGGGTTTTGACCCTAGATGGATAAATCTAATTATGGAGTGTGTGACAAGGGTCAGTTATGCAGTGGTGGTCAATGGTAGTCCGGTTGGACATATTATTCCTTCTCGTGGCATTCGCCAAGGCAATTCACTTTCACCATATTTGTTTCTATTGTGTGCAGAAGCTCCGAGCTCTATGTGAAGTAGGGCCAAGAATAATAGGGTCATTACGGGAGTCCCAACGTCCAAAAATGGACCCTGAAGCAATAACCTTTTCTTTGCAAATGACAGCTTACTATTTTGCAAAGCAAATTTGGTAGAATGGAGAAGGCTGACACAAATTCTAGATAAATATAAAGGGGAGTCTGGACAGAAACTTAATAAGGAGAAGACCTCAATTTTCTTTAGCCGAAATACAAGTGAGGAAAGAAGAAGGGAAATCACACAGATGTTTGGTCTACAAGCCACACAGGGGTATGATAAATATCTGGGTCTTTGTTGTGCTAAATACCCACCTAAATTAATAGGCAAATACTTGGTACGTTTTACTCGCAAGTGAACAAGATTAAACGATAGTATAGTGCAGCAAGTACGAGATCGATCCCACGAGGATTGTTGATTTTATTTATAATTGATTAAAAATATCAAGTTGTCATTAAATTGATATTATGAAAAAGAAATAAAAAGATATAAAGATAAATGAAAAGGTAGTGGTATGGCTTTGATATCCATCACTAATCATACTTAGATAATATAACAATATGCCAATGATCTAATCATATTATGAATACTTAATGTTTGCCAACTTAAGGGTATGGGTGTCTACTCCTTAGGCTATTGATTTTCCTAAGCAACGAATTAGGCATGAGTATCTACTCTAATTCTTTTCTTTCTTAAAGGATTTAGCATGGGTGTCTATTAAGTTGTTCTTTAAGAAAGCATAAATCTATGAAAATCGACAAACACATGAGACCTAAGGCATGTGTGTCTACTCTCAGTTCTCCATGTTGATTAACCCAAGAACCCGGTGTGGATTTCTTTTGTTATTCTTATTAAAATGTTGAGCAAAATATCTACCTAAATTAATAGGTAAATAATTGTACGTTTTAACTGCAAGTGCACAAGGTCAACATTGTAGTATATAGTGCAAGTACAGGATCATTCCCACGAGGATTGTTGAATTTTTTTAAAAAAATAAATTCTTTAAGTAAAACAAAGATTGATTGCTTAAGTGATGATAATAAAAAGTAGGGCTTTGATATCCACCACTAATTATATTTAGCTAATATAACAATATGCCAATGCTTTGATCATGTTATGCATATCTAATGTTTGTCAACCTAAGGGCATGGCGTATACTCCTAAGGCTATAAATTTTCCTAAGCAACGAGTTAGGCATGACGTATGCTCTTATTCTTTTCTTTTCTAAGGGATTAAGCATGATGTATACTAAGTTGTTCCTTAGAAAAGCATATGTTCTATGAAAATCGACAAACACATGAGGCCTAGGGCATGGCATATACTCCCGATTCCCCATGTTGATTAACTCAAAAATCGTGGTGTGGATTCTTTTGTTACTTATGTTAAACCCAGGACTCGGCCATCCAAATTGATTTAACTAACTAGTCCATTCCACATACATATGTTGATCACGCACACACATATGAGGAATTCATGTAAGTAGGCATTAATCAAGTTAAATAGCACAACAAGATCATCATAAGGGCGCCAATATTGAAATATTAACTAAATATAACTAGGGCTTCAATCTAGTCCTACTAATTAAATTAGCTACACATAAAATTGATATTAAACATCTTTATAAAGAAAAGAAAAGAAAAGAAAGGAAAAGAATAAACCCGAGACTTGAACTTGAAGAGCACATCTTCTTCTCCTTACAAAGCATATCTATTCTAGAGGCTTAAGGGTCTATTTATAGGCTTTAGAAGTCCTTGACAAAGTAGTAAACCTAGGGATTTCGTAGGGTTTCAAAACCTATTACAATTGGGAGTTGGAAAACCCTAATATGGAAAGAATGACAATCTGGCCGCCACTTGATATATCTCCTGTGCACGGGTGCGATCGATCGCAACCCGTGTGCGCTCAATCGCAGGTCTACGATCAATTCTCTTCTGTCATGCGCTCGATCACTCCTAGCCTGGATTGTGCTTTGTTTTCTCGGGTACTGCGCTCGATCGCAGGTATCCTGTGATCGATCGCAGTGTCAGAGAGCTCCCAATTTTCCTCTTCTCTCTTTTGAGCCCAAATCATCTAGATTTATTTCATTTTCTTCCAAAAGCCTACAAAAGTATGAAAAACACAAAAATGAATTAAAATGACCTAATTAACCAAAACCAAAGGATTAAAACATGCAAGTTAAGGGCTGAAAATATGAATATTTTAGCACTTATCATAAACCCAGGATTCGATCATTCAAGTTGATTTAACTAACTAATTCATACCACATACATATAATGGCAAATCACATAATTAAATATAAAACTAAAAAGAAAAAGAAAAGAAAGAACCGAAAACTGCTCCTAGAAGTAGCCTCCAATTCCTCTTCCCAAAGTTATGTCTATTCAAGGATGATTATTCTCAAGGTTTTGAGGTTTATTTATAGGCTTAGGAATACTCTAGAAAACCTAGAAACCTAGTAAAATCGTAGGGTTTAGTCCTAGTGTAACTAGGACTAGGAAAACCCTAATATGGAAAGCAATATAGGTCTGGCCGCAGCTTCTGGAATTCTTTAGCGCACGGATGCGCTCGATCGCAGCCCATGTGCGCTCGATCACTCCTCTGCCATCAATCGTATGTCTTCTACACTCAATCACAATGCAATCGAGTCTTCTCTTGTGTGCACGAGTGCACGCCTCGCTCTTCACATCTGGACCTCTCTGGAAGTGCGCTCGATCACAGGTCTCCTACGATCGGTCGCACTACCATAATACTTTTGCTTGTTTCAAGTCTTTTAGCTTTTTCACAATTTTATCATTTAAGTTCGATACTTTCAGGAATGCTTTCTTTTCTTCCAAAAAGCTATAAAACAAAGAAAACATAAGAAGAAAGTAAAATCGCACAAACTAACAACACTAAAGAATTAACACATATAAGTTTAAGGGCTAAAATATGAATATTTTGACACTTAACAGTCTCCCAACCCTTATCGGCAAGTCTCGTGTACATGCGTTTAAAAGCATCAAAGACAGGGTATGGAATTGCCTTCATAACTGGAAAGTAAAATTTTTATCTCAAGCAGGCAAGGAGATTTTATTAAAATCAGTGGCATAAGCCATCCCTACATACTGCATGAGTGTTTTCAAACTATCTGGGGCCTTATGCAAAGAAATAAATGGAATGATGCAGAAAGTTTGGTGGGGTCACAAAGAAAACCAATTTAGAATCCATTGGATGAGTTGGGAACAGATGGGGTGGACGAAGAATGATGGAGGGTTGGGTTTCCGTGACTTGGTGATTTTCAACAAAGCACTATTGGCAAAACAAATCCAGAGAGTCCTTAAAAACCCAGATTCTCTAGTTGCTAGAATTGTCAAGGCCAAATATTATCCTCATGGAACAATTATGGAGGCCGGCGTGGGACGTCACTCGTCATATGCATGGCGAAGTATCATCTCTGCAAAATCAGTCATTGAACATGGGACAATGTGGAGGATTGGAGATGGTGAGGATATGCAGGTGTGGGGGGACAAATGGATTCCTATGCCATCAACATTCTCGGTACAAACACCTATTAATACATTGCCAGCAGACACCAAGGTGAAGGATCTCATAGATACGGACACCAAGGAGTGGAAAGTCACAATTGTGAAGGAAATATTCTGGGAAGAAGAGGCACAATCCATTCTCAACATTCCATTGAGCCCACTTCGATCACAAGATAGAAGAATCTGGCGGGGGACCAAGAATGGTGAATACTCGGTCAGGAGTGCTTATCATATGGAGATGGAGCTGTCAATGGTATCTAGCAGCAGTGGATCGGGTCTTGTTGGGGGTGGTCCCTCTTTATGTGGGGACCATCCCACGTGGCAGCCACACAAAGGGTTTTAAAACCCTTTGTGTGCTATATATATATCTTGAGACAAAAGAAAAAAAAAAAAACAAAGAGAGAAGAAAGAAAGAAGCGGTGCAGGAAAAGAAGAAAAAAAAAAAGTTTGCGGCGACACAGTACTGCGCAGGGAGAGAGAAAAAGAAAAAGAAAAAGAAAAAGGTTATTCCTTTTTCCACATCCGTCAGAGATTAGAAGGTCGTTTGTGATTCGATCTTGATGCAATTTTAGAGTGTTGCTCCTGACGACGAGTGCTACGTATTGACTGGTGTCGATCGTTGGAATTCCTCTCCAATCACTTGGTTGCTAATACCTACTTGGTGAGATCTTTCTTTATTATTGTTGGAATCCACTTTAGGGTGATGAATTTATGTTTAATCCAAGAATGCTTGTATTCTTGATGTGGTGATAACCTCTAGATATTTCTCTAGGGAAGACAAATTGTAAACTCATTATTGTTGATAGTGGAAGATTTAACTGGACTAGGTCCCGTGGTTTTTACCTTTCGCATTGGAGGGTTTTCCACGTAAAAATCTTGGTGTCTTGCTTGTGGGTTTGCTTGATTATTATTTTGCTATTGTGTTACTATTTAATTTGCACAAAGAGGGGTAAATTAATTCCGCTGAGCATCTGAAATTTGTGTTCACCCCTAACAAAGTGGTATCAGAGCCTTTGGTTCATTGTTCGTGTGGAGTTCTTGTGTGAATTAAATGGAAGAGTCATCTAATAGCATGGTTAAACTCACAGCTTCCAATTATTCAATTTGGAAGACTAGGATGGAAGATATTTTGTATTGCAAGGAATTGTTTGACCCATTGAGTTGAAAGGTGTCAAACCAGTTGCTGTAACCAACGATGATTGGAAGAAATTGAATAGGAAAGCCGTTGGATATATTAGGCAGTGGGTTGATCAAAGTGTCTTTCATCACGTAGCTAAAGAAGTTGATGCTTATGGTCTTTGGCAGAAGTTAGAGAGTCTTTATGAACGAAAGACTGCTCAAAACAAAGCCTTTGTGATAAGAAGGCTTGTGAATTTGAAGTACAAAGATGGGCATAGTGTTACGGAGCATCTAAGTAATTTTCAGGGAATGTTGAACGAGTTGTCTACCATGAAACTTGCACTAGATGATGAGGTGCAAGCATTACTTGTGTTGAGTTCTTTGCCAGACAGTTGGGAAACCTTGGTGGTGTCACTCAGTAATTCGGCTCCTAATGGTGTGATAACTATGGGTATGGTAAAAGACAGCATGTTCAATGAAGAGGCAAGAAGGAAAGAGCAAGGTATTTCTTCTCATTCAGAGGCACTTGTTATAGAAAAGCGGGGGAGAAGTAAAAGCAGAAAACCTCACAGGTATGACAGTCGTGACAAGTCAAGAGGAAAGTCCTATTCAAAAATGGACATAAAATGTTTTCACTGTGGCAAGCCTGGGCATATAATAAGAGATTGCAGAAAGTTTAAGAGGGAACAGTTGAAAGGAAAAGACGAAGAACGTCAAGAAGAAAAAGACACTGCAGCAGTTGCATCTGATGGTGATGTGGTATTTGCTTTTGATGAAGCTTATGCTAATCTTGCATGTGATGAATCTACGTGGGTAGTGGATACAGCAGCATCTTTTCATATTACTCCACATAGAGATTTCTTCTCTTCCTACACCAGTGGCGATTTTGGTTGGGTTAGGATGGGAAATGAAGCAAAGTGTAAAGTTGTGGGCATGGGAGATATACAACTAGAAACCAGCATTGGGTGCAAATTGATTCTCAAGGATGTCAGACATGTTCCTGAAATGCGCTTCAACTTGATTTCTATTGGGAAACTTGATGATGAAGGCTACCACAATTACCTTGGAGGTGGACAGTGGAAACTGAGCAAGGGTTCTCTTATCTTAGCCAGGGGAAAGAAGACTAACACTCTCTACAAGACAGCTGGAAGACTAGTCAAGGGAGATGCGATTGTTGTTGAGAATGAAAACTCCACTAAGCTATGGCACAAGAGGCTTGGTCACATGAGTGAGAAGGGACTTTAGATTCTCGCCAAGGAACAACTCCTACCTAATAATAAAGGTATGTCAATAACGCCCTGTACTCATTGTCTTGTTGGAAAACAAAGAAGAGTTTCATTTCAAAAATCCTCTTCATCAAGAAAGTCTAATATTCTTGATTTAGTTCACACTGATGTTTGCACTATGAACACTAAAACTCTAGGTGGTGCACTTTATTATGTAACTTTTATTGATGACCACTCTAGAAAGGTATGGGTGTTTGCTTTGAAAACCAAAGATCAGGTATTGGGTATGTTCAAAGTCTTTCATATGAAGGTTGAAAGAGAAACTGGAAGGCAGTTAAAATGTATCCATGCAGACAATGGTGGTGAATACAGAGGACCGTTTGAAGAGTATTGCAAAAGCCATGGGATCAGGCTTGAGAAAACTGTGCCCAAGACTCCGCAGCATAATGGCGTAGCAGAGAGAATGAACAGAACCATCTGTGAGAGAATCAGGTGTATGCTCTCTCATGCAAAATTGCCTAAACATTTTTGGGGTGAGGCAATGAGGACAGCAGTTGACTTGATAAATCTTTCTCCTTCAGTCCCTTTGGATGGTAACATTCCTCAAAGGGTTTGGACAGGGAAAGTTGTTTCTTTTGAGCACTTGAGAGTGTTTGGCTGCAGGGCATTCGTCCATATTCCTAGAGATGAGAGGTTAAAGCTTGATAGCAAAGTCAAGCAATGTATCTTCATGGGTTATGGGCATGAGGAGTTTGGTTACAGACTGTGGGATCCAGTTAATAAGAAAATCATACGAAGCAGAGATGTCGTATTCTTTGAAGATCAAACCATTGAAGACTTGGATCAGAAAAAGGCAGAGTCTCTGAGTGAATACCGTGTTGATTTGGATCCAGTTATTCCTCCTTGTGTGATGCATGATGAACACATGGGAGATGTACAAGAAGAACAGGTTGATACAGTTGGTGAAAATGGTGAGCCTACAATTGATAGTGTGGAGTCAGAAGAGCATCTAGAGCAAGCTTCTTCAGAACCAGCCGCTGAGATTCAGTTGAGGAGATCTACTAGAGACCGACAGCCTTCCAGAAAATATTCAGTTAATGAGTATGTGTTACTTTCTGATGGGGGAGAGCCAGAAAGTTATCAAGAGGTTATGCTACATGACCAGAAAAATCAATGGTTAGAAGCCATGCAAGACGAGATGAAATCCTTGCATGAGAATCACACATATGATTTGGTGGAATTGCCTAAGGGCAAGAGAGCACTCAAGAACAAATGGGTGTTCAGATGCAAGATTGAACCAAACAGATCACAGCCAAGGTACAAGGCGCGACTAGTTGTAAAGGGGTTCGGTCAAAAGAAGGGCGTTGATTTTGATGAAATTTTCTCACCCGTGGTAAAGATGTCTTCGATCAGAGTTGTTTTGAGTTTGGCTGCCAAAATGAATTTGGAGATCGAACAGCTTGATGTGAAGACTGCTTTCCTTCATGGTGACTTGGAGGAGGAAATTTATATGGAGCAACCAGAGGGGTTCACAGCTAAAGGCAAAGAACACTTAGTGTGTCGGTTGAAAAAGAGCTTGTACGGACTCAAGCAGGCACCGAGACAGTGGTATAAGAAGTTTGATTCTTTTATGGTTGATCATGGGTATGAGAGAACTACAGCAGATCATTGTGTGTTTGTGAAGAAATTCTCTGATGGAGAATTTATTATTCTCTTGCTGTATGTGGACGACATGTTGATTGTTTGTCGTGACACTACTAAAATTGACAGATTGAAGAAAGAATTGAGTAAGTCCTTTGCTATGAAGGACTTGGGACCCGCAAAGCATATCCTTGGTATGAAGATCTCTCGTGATAGGAAGAAAGGAAAATTGTGGCTATCATAAGAGAGTTATATCGAGAAGGTATTGGACAGATTCAACATGAGCAAGGCAAAACCGGTGAGCTCTACACTTGCAGGTCATTTGAAGTTGAGTTCAAAGCAAAGTCCTACAAGTGAGAAAGAAAAAGATGAAATGAAGAAAGTGCCCTACGCATCAGCCGTGGGTAGCTTGATGTACGCCATGGTGTGTACGAGGCCTGATATCGCTCATGCAGTTGGAGTTGTTAGTCGGTTCCTTTCTAATCCTGGCAAAGAACATTGGGCAGCTGTGAAATGGATTCTCAGGTATCTCAGAGGTACTTCGAGAGTATGTTTGTGCTTCGGCAGTGGTCAACAGGTGCTTGATGGGTTTACAGATGCAGATATGGCTGGAGATATTGATTCTAGAAAATCTACTTCAGGGTACCTGATTACTTATTCAGGGGGAGCAGTGTCATGGCAGTCCAGATTGCAGAAGTGTGTTGCTTTGTCTACCACAGAGGCAGAGTACATTGCTATTACTGAAGCGGCTAAAGAATTGTTATGGATGAAAAAGTTCTTACAAGAACTGGGTTTACAGCAAGAGAGGTATGTGCTTTACTGTGACAGTCAGAGTGCCATCCATCTCAGTAAGAATTCAACTTTCCATTCAAGATCGAAACATATTGATGTTAAGTGTCATTGGATTC
>NC_081542.1:40086697-40124377 GCF_901000735.1 Corylus avellana | reverse complement strand
GAGGCTTGGTCACATGAGTGAGAAGGAACTTCAGATTCTCGCCAAGGAACAGCTCCTACCTAATAATAAAGGTACGTCACTAACGCCATGTACTCATTGTCTTGTTGGAAAACAAAGAAGAGTTTCATTTCAAAAATCCTCTTCATCAAGAAAGTCTAATATTCTTGATTTAGTTCACACTAATGTCTGCACTATGAATACTAAAACTCTAGGTGGTGCTCTTTATTATGTAACTTTTATTGATGACCACTCTACAAAGGTATGGGTGTTTGCTTTGAAAACCAAAGATCAGGTATTGGGTATGTTCAAAGTCTTTCATATGAAGGTTGAAAGAGAAACTGGAAGACAGTTAAAATGCGTCCGTGCAGACAATAGTGGTGAATACAGAGGACTGTTTGAAGAGTATTGCAAAAGCCATGGGATCAGGCTTGGGAAAACTGTGCCCAAGACTCCGCAGCATAATGGTGTAGCAGAGAGAATGAACAGAACCATCTGTTAGAGAATCAGGTGTATGCTCTCTCATGCAAAATTGCCTAAACATTTTTTGGTTGAGGCAATGAGGACAGCAGTTGACTTGATAAATCTTTCTCCTTCAGTTTCTTTGGATGGGGACATTCCTCAAAGGGTTTGGAAAGGGAAAGATGTTTCTTTTGAGCACTTGAGAGTGTTTGGCTGCAGGGCATTCGTCCATATTCCTAGAGATGAGAGGTTAAAGCTTGATAGCAAAGTCAAGCAATGTATCTTCATGGGGTTATGGGCATGAGGAGTTTGGTTACAGATTGTGGGATCCAGTTAACAAGAAAATCATACGAAGCAGAGATGTCGTATTCTTTGAAGATCAAACCATTGAAGACTTGGATCAAAAAAAGGCAGAATCTCTGAGTGAATACCGTGTTGATTTGGATCCAGTTATTCCTCCTTGTGTGATGCATGATGAACACATGGGAGATGTACAAGAAGAACAGGTTGATACAGTTGGCGAAAATGGTGAGCCTACAATTGATAGTGTGGAGTCAGAAGAGCATCTAGAGCAAGCTTCTTCAGAACCAGCCGCTGAGATTCAGTTGAGGAGATCTACTAGAGACCGACAGCCTTCCAGAAAATATTCAGTTAATGAGTATGCGTTACTTTCTGATGGGGGAGAGCTAGAAAGTTATCAAGAGGTTATGCTACATGACCAGAAAAATCAATGGTTAGAAGCCATGCAAGACGAGATGAAATCCTTGCATGAGAATCACACATATGATTTGGTGGAACTGCCTAAGGGCAAGAGAGCACTCAAGAACAAATGGGTGTTCAGATGCAAGATTGAACCAAACAGATCACAGCTAAGGTACAAGGCGCGACTAGTTGTAAAGGGGTTCGGTCAAAAGAAGGGCATTGATTTTGATGAAATTTTCTCACCCGTGGTAAAGATGTCTTCTATCAGAATTGTTTTGAGTTTGGCTGCCAAAATGAATTTGGAGATCGAACAGCTTGATGTGAAGACTGCTTTCCTTCATGGTGACTTGGAGGAGGAAATTTATATGGAGCAACCAGAGGGGTTCACAGCTAAAGGCAAAGAACACTTAGTGTGTCGGTTGAAAAAGAGCTTGTACGGACTCAAGCAGGCACCAAGACAGTGGTATAAGAAGTTTGATTCTTTTATGATTGATCATGGGTATGAGAGAACTACAGCAGATCATTGTGTGTTTGTGAAGAAATTCTCTGTTGGAGAATTTATTATTCTCTTGCTGTATGTGGACGACATGTTGATTGTTTGTCGTGACACTAGTAAAATTGACAGATTGAAGAAAGAATTGAGTAAGTCCTTTGCTATGAAGGACTTGGGACCCGCAAAGCATATCCTTGGTATGAAGATCTCTCGTGATAGGAAGAAAGGAAAATTGTGGCTATCATAAGAGAGTTATATCGAGAAGGTATTGGACAGATTCAACATGAGCAAGGCAAAAACGGTGAGCTCTACACTTGCAGGTCATTTGAAGCTGAGTTCAAAGCAAAGTCCTACAAGTGAGAAAGAAAAAGATGAAATGAAGAAAGTGCCTTACGCATCAGCCGTGGGTAGCTTGATGTACGCCATGGTGTGTACGAGACCTGATATCGCTCATGCAGTTGGAGTTGTCAGTCGGTTCCTTTCTAATCCTGGCAAAGAACATTGGGCAGCTGTGAAATGGATTCTCAGGTATCTCAGAGGTACTTCGAGAGTATGTTTGTGCTTCGGCAGTGGTCAACAGGTGCTTGATGGGTTTACAGATGCAGATATGGCTGGGGATATTGATTCTAGAAAATCTACTTCAGGGTATCTGATTACTTATTCAGGGGGAGCAGTGTCATGGCAGTCCAGATTGCAGAAGTGTGTTGCTTTGTCTACCACAGAGGCAGAGTACATTGCTATCACTGAAGCGGCCAAAGAATTGTTATGGATGAAAAAGTTCTTACAAGAACTGGGCCTACAGCAAGAAAGGTATGTGCTTTACTGTGACAATCAGAGTGCCATCCATCTCAGTAAGAATTCAACTTTCCATTCAAGATCGAAACATATTGATGTTAAGTGTCATTGGATTCGTGATGCACTGGAGGATAAACTGTTACAGATTGAGAAAATCCATACTGATGATAATGGGTCAGATATGATGACTAAATCGTTGCCTATGCAAAAACTTGAAATTTGCAGAAGCGCGGCGGGCTTGGTGGAGCCCCCCACATAATCGGGAGGGGGAGATTTGTTGGGGGTGGTCCCTCTTTATGTGGGGACCATCCCACGTGGCAGCCACACAAAGGGTTTTAAAACCCTTTGTGTGCTATATATATATCTTGAGACAAAAGAAAAAAAAAAAAAACAAAGAGAGAAGAAAGAAAGAAGCGGCGCAGGAAAAGAAGAAAAAAAAAAAGTTTGCGGCGACACAGTGCTGCGCAGGGAGAGAGAAAAAGAAAAAGAAAAAGAAAAAGGTTATTCCTTTTTCCACATCCGTCAGAGATTAGAAGGTCGTTTGTGGTTCGATCTTGATGCAATTTTAGAGTGTTGCTCCTGACGACGAGTGCTACGTATTGACTGGTGTCGATCGTTGGAATTCCTCTCCAATCACTTGGTTGCTAATACCTACTTGGTGAGATTTTTCTTTATTATTGTTGGAATCCACTTTAGGGTGATGAATTTATGTTTAATCCAAGAATGCTTGTATTCTTGATGTGGTGATAACCTCTAGATATTTCTCTAGGGAAGACAAATTGTAAACTCATTATTGTTGATAGTGGAAGATTTAACTGGACTAGGTCCCGTGGTTTTTACCTTCGCATTGGAGGGTTTTCCACGTAACAATCTTGGTGTCTTGCTTGTGGGTTTGCTTGATTATTATTTTGCTATTGTGTTACTATTTAATTTGCACAAAGAGGGGTAGATTAATTCCGCTGAGCATCTGAAATTGGTGTTCACCCCTAACAGGTCTTAACCAAGAAAACACTCGGTGGCAGAAAGTGTTGAAGCACAAGGTGCCCAACGTGGTTAAGATGTTCTTATTGAGGGCTTTTAATAACCTTATGCCAACAAAAGCCAACTTATATAGAAGAGGGTGGTAAAGGAGAGCTCTTGTCCCATATGTGGACTGGATGAGGAGACAGTTGCCCATGCTTTATGGGACTGTACAGCGGCAAGGGATGTATGGGGTGGGAGCATATGGAAATTCCAAAAAGCAACTGGTAGGGGACTTGAGTTTCGACAGATTTTTGAGGATCTGGGCGCTCAGTGCGATAGCAAGGAGATGGAAACCTTTTCTGCTATAGCCAGACGCATTTGGCTTAGAAGAAATTTGGTGGTCCACGAAAATTGTTTTATCCACCCTAACCAACTGGTACAAGAAGCTGTCGATTAATTTTGGAAAGCTAATGACGTAGGCCAGGAAACATCTAGACAGCAGTTGGAGCTGACTACTAATCCATGGCAGCAACCCCCAGCAAATATGGTTAAAATAAACTAGGACGCCACCGTGGCAAAGACGCTCGGAAGGATCGGACTGGGGATAATCGCGAGGGACTGCTGGGGTCGGGTGATTACCAAGTTCACGAACGTAAACCCAACAACAGCAGAATCTATGGCAGCTTTACATGGACTCCTTCTTGGTCAGGAAATAGGGACACCTGATATAATATTTGAGGGGGATGCTAAACAGGTAGTTCAGGCGGTTAATGCACAAGAGCCACGCAACAGTTTCTATGGCCACTAAATGGAAGGCATCCAAATGGTTCTGAAGGATTTCGGCAATACGAGCTTCAATTATATACCTCGCGATGGTAATTATGCAGCACATGGGCTTGCTGAGAAGGCCAATAATCATGTCATGGACACAACGTGGTGGAACGAAATTCTACCGTGTACCTATGGTATTGTAAAGAGATGAAACTACCCTTCTCTTTGATTGTATCGTTCTTTTCAACAATTTTCTGGAATAAGATATCCATTTTTTCAACAAAAAAAATAATAAAAAAATCATAGTCATACTTTATATCTAACAATCTACAACGTGTCAACTGTCACACAAAATAAATGATAAAGTTAATAAAAATTTATTTTCTCTCTCTAATTCATTGAGGCATTAAAGTTTCATTAACTGTAGGACTTGGGAATCTGGTGAATGTGGATAATGCAGATTCGTTGGGGTCAATTTACAGAAGTTATCTCAGGCTTTTTGGTTGAAGTGGATGTCAAGAAACCCTTAAAAACTGGATTCTCCCACAAGCACAATGAAGGCCCACCTCTTAATTTGGATCCAGCTCAAGTAGGAGAGGTTGGGTGATTACTGCTCCTCTTGTGGTTTGTTTGCTAGGGCATATAAAAGATGTCTGCAATGCAGTGTTAGATCCTCTGTTTTCTGCTCAGTATGATATTTCCATTAAAGCCTCTTCGTCCTCATCTTTCTGGGCAAATCCCTCATATAAAGCTCAGAAGGAACAAGCTGCTGATCAACTTAATCCCATGCCGGAACCCAACTGATCAGTTGATGAGCCAACTCAGTCTCAAGTGGTTTGCTACAAACCTACTCTCATGGACTCTGTTATCCAAGCATGCAAAAGCAACGAAAATGGTCACCTTAAATTAACACATTTTTAAAGTTTAAAGGTATGATTATAAAAGTGATGAAAAATTAATTAAAAATTTTCTCTTAATTTTTCAATTAGCAAACAACTTCCTAATTTCTGTTCTTTTATATATATATATATATTTCTTATGGGGTCTGATGAAATCTGTATTTATTATTGTGGAATAAATTACTAAATATAGATCATGACAGCACGTGAAAGAAAAAGAGCATATAGGCTTGGAATTTTGTATGTTTGAATTGGTCAGGTAAAGAAGAAGCAGTGGACTAAAAGGAATTGAGTGGATTACTTTCGGAATTTATTCATTAAATTGAGATTGTTGAATCAATGTCATGCTGCAGAATTTGTTGTCTCAGAGTATGAGTTTTAGTAAAATCAAACATCTCGAATCTTTCAAATGAGTGGTTTGAACGGGAACGCGTGGAAATAATTAAGCTTTTTTTTGGTTTCTCTTCGGTTGGTTCCCTAGCTTTGTGGAACACATCCGCCTCTTAAACTTCTCTCTCTCAAAAAAAGGTTCTCTTAAACCTTTTTTTTTTTTGTACCAATTTTTATTTTTTAGTCCGGCCACCCTAAGGGCCAAACAATTTGTTTTTTTTTTTTTTTTTTGTTCGTTTGGCCCTTGGGTGGCTGGACTTAAAAATAAAAAATAAAAAAATTGTATCCCTAAGGGCCAAATTAAAAATAATAATGAGTTAACTTTTGGGGGTGGCTAGACCACCCTCGTTAGGCCTAGAGTGGTTTCGACCTCCAAAACAAATTCGTTTGGCCCTTGGGGGTGGCTAGACCACCCCAAGGGCCGGCCACCCCTAGCCGGCCAGTGAAGCCACCCCCAACTAAAATGGGGTGGTCTGGCCACCCCCTATGGCTAAGATGGGGCTGGCCAGCCACCCCTTATTTTTTTTTTTATTAATTTATTAATTTTATTACTATTTTTTGTTAGTGGGACATATGTCTCATTTGTGGATCTAGAATTTATTTTTAAAAACTTTAGCCATGAATTAGATATTTTGCCGTTTATTTTAGACCGGAGAAAATCCTAGTCCGAAAATTGAAGTGTTAGTTAATTATTAAGCAAGAAATGCAATAAACCAATATGATTCCTAACTTTCATAATACTTGAAATTAGAGAGGGGGGTGAGTTATTTAACTTATTTTAACGGTGAAGCTGCTCTTTACAGTCAAGTCAAAGATACCGCCTCTAAAAAAAAGTCAAAGATACAGAACAAAATATACCAAATTCCACGCTGACATTTCCTGGGCGCTTCCGTGTTTTCTCAAGTCAAGACAACTCAAAGGAAAAAATCTAGTAGCGCAGTTGCGCGTCTTCTCTCTCTCATGTATGTTTATATATGAACAAGCGCTGGAATAGAGCCTTCTGAATTTAGTTATTTATTCTTTTATTCTTTTGTGTACACAAATTATCAAATCCCAAAATGGGTTTTCCTTTCTTTACCAGTAACATAATAGTTGTAAAATTCTGCAACCTCTTTCCCTTGCTCATCATCTCTGTTCTTCTCTTTATCTCCGATGGAGCTCAACCTGCTAACACAACCAAAGTTACAAATATCGGTGTAATCATTGATGTCACGTCCCGAATCGGGAAAGAAGAGAAAACGGCCATTGAAATTGCAGCTGAAAACTTCAACGGCAAGCTGTCCCTCCATTTCCAGGACTCTGGCCAATTAGACCCCCTTCAAGTTGCTTCTTCTGGTCAGTAAATTTTGAAGTTTTAAATTTACTAGCTCTTCCTCCTTCCTGTATTTATATAATTTCTTACTTTTACTGCAGCTGAAGAGCTGATTAAGGAAAAGAAGGTGGATGTAATTATCGGCATGAACAAATGGGAGGAAGCCGCACTCGTAGCTTCTGTTGGAAACAGGGAAAAAGTTCCTGTCATTTCATTCGCAGCTCCCGCCAGAACCCCACCGCAGATGGAGCACCGCTGGCCTTTCTTGATACAAATGGCTAACAACGGTTCTGCACAAATCAAATGCATTGCAGATATTGTTCGGGAGTACAAATGGAAAAGGGTTGTGGTGATATATGAAGATGACGCGTACGGCAGTGAGTCAGGGATGTCAGCTCTGCTCTCCAAGGCTCTGCAGGATTTTGATTCAGAGATTGAGTACCGTTTAGTTCTTCCCCCACCTTCTTCTCTGTCTTCTCCAAAAGGGTTTGTTCTGGACGAGCTGCTGAAGCTGCAGAAAGCAACAAAATCTCGAGTTTTTGTTGTTCTTCAGTCATCGTTGTCGATGTTGACTCATTTGTTCAGAGAAGCTTATAAAGCTGGACTTGTAGGGAGAGAGTCAGTTTGGATTCTCTCTGACAGTGTAACAAGTTTCCTGGATTCTGTTGACAGCTCTACTATTTCCTTTATGAAAGGTGTTTTAGGGATCAAGATCACCGACAACTCTAGTACTACTGATTCTTATACAGATTTCTATACTGGGTTCTCAAAAAAATTCCAATCCGAGTATCCAGAGGAAGCTAATCCTAGGCCGGGAATTCATGCTCTACGAGCATATGATAGCATTACAGCCATTTCACAGGCAATGGAGACAACGACAGAGATGTTGTTAGGGAATATCGTATCAAGCAGATTCTCTGGTTCAAGTGGAGAAATACGTTTCGAAGAAGGAAAGCTGATGCAAATTCCCCCATTGAGGATTGTAAATGTGGTTGACCAGGGGAATAAGAGGTATGAAGAATTAGAGTTTTGGGTGCCAGAGAAAAGCGCACAACGTTTGGCTGGCTCGGTAATTTGGCCCGGGAAATTGAGCAGAAGATCACCAAAAGGCTGGGCAATGCCTAGTGATGAGAATCCATTGATAATTGGAGTTCCTGGTAGGACTTCGTTCGAGAAGTTTGTGAAGGTAGATAACAGAAGCAAAGATGATATCAAATATGATGGTTGGTGCATTGAAGTTTTCAAGAAGGTGCTATCTAATTTGAATTATAGTTTGCCATATGAATTTCAGCCCTTCTATGGCACCTATGACGAATTGATTATCAGAGTCTCTAACAAGGTAACAACTTTAACTTCAGACAATTAAATTCTTTTTCTTTCAGTTTTTTTTTGAAGTAACAAGATTGTTGGGACATGATGCTGCAACAGCTCTAAAAAATGGGTACGCTAGAAGCGATATGGAGGTCCATAAAGGACTTGAGTTTGTCTCCCTTAACATTTAATTGATTTAAGGTGGAATGATAGATCACATTCTGACAAATGGTATCAAAGTTAGAAAGTTATGCGAGTGTCGTCGTGAGAGGGTGATTGTTGAGAAACAATTGTGCTCATTGTGACCGCTCTAAAAACATGCTCGTTGGGTGCAATGTCAAGGTCCATAAAAGACTTAAGTTTGTTTCTCTTAATGCCAATTGATATTAGGTGGAATGACAGCTCACGGTCTGACAAAAACATACCTTTTACTTAAGAAAGAAATAAGCATGTGTTTTCAAATGAAGCATTATTACGAAGGTATAGGATATCTAAAAACCGATTGGATAACTCTTGTTTGAGAAGGGTTTTTAATGATTGAAAGTTAACCATTTTTTATTATACTTTCTTCTGACGTTGATTTCTCAAAATTCTGAATCTTCTCATCTCTAACTTGCACTTCAAGAAAACTAATGCGAGACCTTTCCGATAGTTTGTCTATGTTTGACTGGCTTCTTAATTTCCAATGGGACGGAGAAGCCCCTTGGAACATGTTGACTTTCTCATTTGACGGTGATTTTTTTTTTTTTTTTTTTGTGAATTTTCCAACTATAATTTCTTGTTTCTGATAAAGACTACCTTTGTCATGTGGAACAAAAACAACGGAAGACTTACGATGCTGTGGTTGGTGACATGACCATATTGGCCAACAGATTGGAATACGTGGAATTTACTCAGCCATACATCGAGTCAGGTTTGTCCATGATAGTTCCTGCAAAACCTGAACGGTCAGCAGCATGGATGTTTTTGAAGCCTTTCACTTGGGAAATGTGGGCTGTGACTGGTGCTATCATGCTTTATACAATGCTTATAATTTGGTTCTTGGAGCATCGATTCAATCCAGAATTTAGTGGCGCATTGAAGAATCAGATTGGCACCACGTTTTGGTTCACATTCTCCTCTCTGTTCTTCGCTCACAGTAAGTACCAAATTTCTAGAATTATGACAAGCAACATTGTATGATGCTTTCCCCATCTCTGTTTTGAAGTAAATATGTCATTGTCTCTTTATTTCTGTATATATTTTCAGTTAATTTTCTGTCACTAACATTGATCATATTGCAGAATTTAATTACATTCTGACTTACTCCTCTATGTGCATGTGGCATTTTAGCTAGGTTTATGTTTGAGTTTTAGGATGCTAGAGTATCTAAAAAATGACAAGGTAGCAGCCCTGAGTTTGCATTATCTGAAAACTTACTTGTTTGTGAATTAAAGATTAATTGCATTATTTGATATGATACAAGAATTTGCTGACAACATATATAGAGCCAATATTGCAGAGATGGACTTTTGTGATGAGTGATTGTGAACTCCATGGTTTTTCTTTGCAGGAGAGAAAATTAATAGCAACTTGACCCGAGTGGTGGTGGTAGTATGGCTTTTTGTTGTGTGGATCTTAACCTCGAGCTACACTGCTAGCCTGTCTTCTATGCTCACTGTGCAACGAATGCAACCTGTTAATACAGATATCGAGTATCTAAAGAGCAGCAACTCAAGAGTTGGTTGTGATAATGATTCATTTGTCAGGAATTACCTGGAGGATGTGATTGGATTCAATTCACATAACATCATCCCAGTTTTTAATGAAACTGATTACACAGGGCTATTTGAGAACAAGACCATAACTGCAGCCTTTCTAGAACTTCCATATAAGAAGCTTTTCATCAACAAGCATTGCAAGGGATACACTGCCACCACACCTACCTACAAATTTGGAGGATTTGGCTTTGTGAGTAGTTACTACAACTTTCTAATACTCCATTTGCCTTTTCAATTATGTCATATCTTTGAGAATTCTTAGCAGAAAAGAAACAATTCTGTAGATCTTTCTCAAACTTTCCATGCATGGTGGCCAAAACTAGTTGATATTCTCTAGGTTTCATCGAATAACTCCTTGCTTATTTTCAGGGAAATGGTTTTAAAAGTTACAAATGTTTAAACACATAAATTTTAAATAAATACAAGTCAAAACAATCTACCTTTTCTTCTATCATCCATTTTGGGGTCTCATAAGAAAATAGCATATTTTTTCTCTGATGGGAGGGAATGATCAGTTCTTATCTTCCTTGCAGGCATTCCAGAGAGGTTCCCCAATAGCCAGGGATTTTTCAAAATCAATTTTAAGGCTATTAGAAGACGGTAAGCTCACACCACTCGAAGATGAATGGCTGACTCCTTCGAAGGAGTGTGCAGTGAATGTAACATCCACTAGTGCAGAACATTTGAGCCTCCAGAGCTTCTGGGGTCTCTACCTTATATCTGGTGCAATTTCTACCATTTGTTTTCTACTATCATTAATCCGCTTACTAAAGAGTTATCAACATCAACAAGAGGCATGCGAAGGCAATGCAACTCCAAGTGATACAAGTGGTTGGAACAAGGCGGTTGGACTTGCAAGATACTTTTACAATGGAGAGATCAATAGTCCAGGGAGATCTCCTTCTTTTGCTCCCACCACAGATGAATGGATTTCTTGGGAGTATGTGAGCACCTGTGATACTCCGGACAATATTCATGCCTCAGCACCTTCTGAAATTGAAATGCCATAGACCTTATATATTGAATGCACCAAAACTACAAAAGCTAGGAATTATAAGGTGAAGAATTTATGAGCTTCTTGTCATATTGGTTATAAAGACATTTCTTTTTTTTTTTGATGAATAAGCATTTATTTAGAAGAATTTTTTTTTTTTCTTTTTTTTTTTTTTAAAAAAAAGGCAAAAAGCAAAAAGCAAAAGAGAAACCTGCACAAGGCCCTCACAATAAAAAGAAGTAGAAACAACACATCAACCACACAATTAGCCTGCAATGCACAGCAAAAACCAGAAATGGCTGACAATCAGCAAGCAAAAACTAAAGATTAGTTGGCACATAGAACATTTTCAAAGATATCCCAAGAACAAACCCATATTCTGCTGAAAGAGTTAGAATTGGCACATAGAACATCTTTAGAGATATCTCAAGAACTAATTAACCCTTAAAAATCTTGGGAATCCTGTCTAAAAAAAAAAAAGATCTTGGGAATCCTTTGCGAATATTATGACATATGGATATTGATTTGTAAAGCCTTAATAAGGTCTTTATCTTCTCATGTATTTATAAGCAGACTTACAAGTGAAGTTTGTAATATACAAACAATTACGATCTTATCCTAACAACTATGATATTATCCTAAGATAATGCTGTTACAAATAAATCAAATTATTCAATCAAAACAACTAGAGATACAATCTAAACAAATTGAAACAACATGAGATACACTCTAAACAAATTGAGATAAGATTATCTCATGTAATATCTATTATAAGATTATGAGATCCAATATTCCGCCTCAATCCGAACGTTTGAGAACATACGTTAAGATTGGTTCTAAGTGTATCAAACCGAGTTGAAACTAAGGGCTTGGTAAGTACATCAACCAATTGATCTTTCCTGGGCAAGAATTTAACCGTGAGGGATTTTTTAGCCACTAGTTCTTGTACAAAATGATAGTCAATGGCTATGTGTTTTGTGCGGGCATGAACATTGGATTTGACGTTAAATATGTTGCACCGATGTTATCGCAATATAAAATCGGTGCAATGGAGAGGAAAAATCGAAGTTCCTTTAGCAATGACTGAATCCAAAGTAATTCTGCAGAGGCATTGGCTAAGGCCTTATATTCAGATTTTGTGCTTGACTGTGAGATTGTAGGCTGCTTCTTGGACGTCCAAGATATGAGATTGCAGCTGAGAAATGTGTAGTAACCTAAAGTTGATTTTCTGTCATCCGGACATCCAGCCCAATCAGCATCTGAGAATGCTACTAATTGTTTGGATGTAGATGGACGAATGAGAAGACCATATGAGATAGTTTGCTTTAAATAAAGAAGGATCCTTTTGATGGCAGTCCAATGAACATCACGAGGATCATGAGAAAACTGAGATACCTTATTTACAGCAAAGGCTATGTCAGGCCGTGTGATGGACACGTAGTGTAGAGCACCAACTGTGCTACGGTATAGAGTAGGATCAGACATAGATGTGCCATCAAATTTGCTGAGAGGAGTAGCCATTGACATTGGAGAAGAAATAGGTTTTGCAGATTGCATATTTGTCCATTGGAGAATGTCAGCTATATACCTCTATTGAGACAAATGAAGTTCAGTTGCATTATGGTTCACTTCCACACCCAAAAATAAAGTTAATGAACCAAGGTCTTTAATAGGAAATTCAAGCTTGAGAGACTGAATGAGATTATTCACAGCAGACACTAAGAAGAACCTGTTAGAGTGATGTCATCAACATAGACTAAAGCAATTAAACGAATTCCATCAAAATTAAAAATAAATAAGGATGTGTCTGCTTTTGAAGCCATAAATCCCAATTCAGTTAGGCGATGGCTGAGTCATGAGAACCAAGCACAAGGTGCTTGTTTGAGACCATATAATGCCTTCTTTAAGAGACACACTGCATTTGGTTGTTGAGGATGAACAAAGCCAGTTGGCAGAGACATATAAATTGTCTCATTGAAAAAGCCATGAAGAAAAGCGTTACTAACATCCACCTGTTTAATAGTGTAACAACCCCGATGGAAAAATCAATTAACTAGTAATTGACCCCATGGTTCGTCTCCCAACCTTATCCCACACGAGACAAGACTCAGGGATCATAACCTCTCCTATTGGAGAGAATTCAGCAGAAGACTTTTAAACTATAGGAAAGGAGAACGATAATTAAAATAACCACACATTCATACACCAGAGTAAACTTAATACCTCATATCATAAAGATAAGTTATCAAATGTATCGATCATCAGACCATTATCAGAACAAAATATTACATTTCCAAATCATAACTGTCTTAGAAAAGATTCACAGATCAAATCTTAAGCTTAAGTAGGGCTAAAGAGATAATAATCTCGATCATGTCTGCTCGGGTGGTTCCTCCATCATCCCACATGGACTTCAACCATTCAGAGCCCATATCCTCAAAAATGACTCGAATCAGGTCCTATGCAATCACCCATGTCGGGTCCAAAGGCATCTTTGTCTAGGCTAGCTAAATCGCGCAACTATTCATAGTGGAGAAGGAAAACATAAAAATAGGGGGGGTGATAAGCGTCGAATGTTGCACATTCAAGGCCCTTAATTTGTATATGTTAATTCCTTAGCATTGTTATTTGTTTGATTTTGTTTTATTTTTATGTTTTCAGGTGTTTAATAAAGATAAAAGAAAATCATTGATTTTGGGCTCAAAATGCAATTCAAGCACTGTAGCAGTACTGTAGCGGCACCGTAGCAATTCTACTGTAGCAAAATTACTGCAGTGGTACTGTAGCACGTTACTGTAGCTACAGTGCGCTTGAGCGCAACTACAGTGGGCTCGAGCGCACACGCGCGGCAGAGACTAAAGCGAGTCCGAAATTGATAAGGAAAGTTTTTCTAGGTCTCCCAATCCGACTGGGAGACTGAATTATGATTTTTCTGGGATTCCTAGGGCTTCTAGGACTCTCTTAAGCCCTATAAATAGGCCTCTAAGCATTGAAAAAAAACACACCGTCTCTTAAAGCTAAAATTTCAGTAAATTGTCTGTGAAGCCTAGAAGATCATGAGCAGCTAAACCTAATTGTGGGGTATTGATGTAGCCCTTTCCAAGCACAATGATTTGATTGTATTTAATTTCTAGTTCTTTTATTTATGCATATTGATTGTATAACTCTGAGGATTGCTACAATTGATTTATGTTCTTCATATTAAATGCAATTGTTCTTAAATTCTAATTCAATTTTAGTAAAATTCTGATATTTTCTTAGAAATTATTTTATTATTATTGAATTCAAATCATTCTTATTTTCTGTGATCATGAGAATGATGGTTATTGATGTGGTATTTTTGTGACCAAAAGTATCAATAATAAAATTACCACTCGCAATAGAATGAATCCCGTAAGATAGGGCTATATTGAGGGTGTCGAACCTCAAGGACTGCAGGGGTTTAATTATCAAAATTAAAAGATTAAAATCAACTTAATTAAAAGAGATATTTGATTTGATTTTATTTAAAAACTAAAGTACATGAAAATAAAAAGAGATTTAAAATAAGAGAGAGAGTGTAGGGGATTGACTTCACCTCTATCCGCACAACAATGATTAATCATAATTAATCCCAAAAATTCATTATATGGATGTTATAAATAAACAAGAAATTACCTTATTAAAGAATAAGCATAATCTATCTTCGGTTGGCACGAATTGTCCACCTAACCACTAAGACGCGGTATGACCCGTCTTCCCTAGGTATAAATTATCAAATTCTATAATAGGATACATACAATCAATGAATAAGTGTAACCCATCTTCAGTTGGCACGAACTATCTACCTAAATTACACTAAACTAGGGTGTAGTACAATCCGTCTTCCCTAGGCATGGCCTATCAAATCCTATTGATCATATGTCAATTAAACCCATTGTATAACCATCATCCTCATAATCACAGAAAACAAGAATGATTTGAGATCAATAAAAGTAAAATACTTTCTAAGACAAGAGAAAAATTTCACAAATATTGATTTTGGAATTTAAGAACAATTGCATTTAATAATTAAGAACATAAATCAATTGTAGCAATCCTCATAATTATACAATCAACATGCATAAATTGAAAATCTAGAAATTAAATACAATCAAACCATTGTGCTTGGATAGGGTTACATCAACACTCCACGAAGGGGTTTAGCCGCTCATGATCTTCTAAGCTCCAAAGACAATTTACTCAATTTTTACTCTACAAAGCGGTGTGTCTGTTTACAATGTTTAGAGCCCTATTTATAAGGCTTAGGAGAGTCTTAGAAACCCTAGAAACCCTGAGAAAACCGGAGAGCAGTCTCCCAGTCCAATTGGGAGACTGAAAACCAAATCCAAATCGGAGTAGGATTCGCCCAGAATTGCGTTCCTATCTTGAGGGGCGGTTTTGGCATTGCGACGCTCCGAATTAGGAAAACGCTATTTCACAATGATTTGTAGTAATTTTAGTTAGCTTTCCAGTGCCACTTGAATCACCTCAATCGGATATTTGAGCTGAAAGTTATGGCCAAAATACCCAGATATATGCAGAATCCAAATTTGAATCCAATCCGATTTTGATTCCAATTTGAGAAATTCCGAATTAATCCCTTCCTTTATTTGATTAAACTTAACCATGATTGGTTAAGCTTAATCATATCTTCTAGGTATTCTCAAAGTGTGCTTTTAAGCCCAAAATGAATGGAATTAATTGCATCTTTATTTATAACCTGAAAACACAAAAACAAAACAAAATCAAACAAATAACAACACTAAGGAATTAACATATGCAAATTAAGGGGCTTGAATGTGCAACATTCGGCGCTTAGCAGTTATACAATGGTTCTTAATCGACATGCAATCAATAGGGTTAGATAGACCATACCTAGGAAAGACGGATCGTATTACATCCTAGTTTAGTGTAATTTAGGTAGACGATCCGTACCAACCGAAGATGGGTTGTGCTATTCCATTGATTGTATGAAATTATTTCTCAATCATGTGTTTCTTGTTTGAATTATAATATGCATAAAATAGAAAACTAGAATTGAATACAGTTGACCATTGATGTGCTGATCGTGGTGAAGTCAATACCTTACTCTCTCTCTCACTCATATATTTACTCCTTTTATTTTCATGCACTTTAGTTTTTAAGCAAATCAAATCAAATCCCCCTTTTAATTAAGTTAACTTTAATCTTTTAAATTTTGATAATTAAACCCCTGCAGTCCTTGAGGTTCGACACCCTCAATATAGCCCTATCCTACAGAATTCGTACTATTGCGAGTGGTAATTTTTATTATTGATATTTTTAGTCACAAAAATACCACAATCAATTTTTACCGCCGTTGCCGGGGACTGCTTAACGGTTTTATTGCCAAAATTTAAGGATTGGTTTTAGCTTAATAATTTATTTTTCTGCTAATTTTAATTCTGTTTGTGTTTTGTTTTTGTTTTATTTTTAGAATTTGCAAACAGGTCCGTAAGCTGCCTTCTCTGTGACTGCGATCGAGCGCAGACCGCGTGCGATCGAGCGCACGGACGCACTTCAGCAATCACTAAGCCAGCAGCGCTCGAGCCCTCTCCTCGTGTGCTCCCACCCATCTGCAACTGTACGCTCGAGCGCACCTTGTCGTGCGATCGAGCGCACTTGCGGCAGCTTGCATCCAGAACCCTGAGTGCAATCTAAGGCCTTTTGTGAGCTTTGTTTGTTTTCTGTTTTTAGCTTATTTTCTTTCTGTTCTTTTTAAATTTCTGTTTAGTTTATGAGAGGTCGTCGTTCTTTGTCTTTTCCATTAATTTCTTGTGACCTTGAAATTGAACGCACCCTTAGACAAATTAGATCCTAAAAGAACTCTAATTTGCTAGAAGAGCGTTCCACTGAGACCATGGGGGACGATAACCACGTAGCATTGAAGATCACTATCTTCCTACCACTTACACTACTCCCACATGTTTCCGGTTGCCGGAAATTACGGCAACCCATTATGAAATTAAGCCCAGCACTATACGAAGTTTACCTTCTTTCCTAGGGCTTAGCACTGAAAATCCTTATGACTTCCTCAGTGATTTCGAAGCAATTTGTGATACCACTAAAATGAACGGATTTACTGAGGATGCCCCTAAGGATGCGTCTTTTTCCTTTCTCCCTCAAGGAAAAAGCCAAACATTGGTTCCAGTCCTTAACACCCAATTCTATCACTTCTTGGGCTCAATTGCAACAAGAATTTCTTAAGAAGTATTACCCCATAGGAATGACCAATGACACTAGGAGAGCCATTACTACCTTCTCCCAATATGAGGGAGAAGATTTCCATGAGACTTGGGATAGGTTACAGAGCTTGCTTAGATCATGTCCACACCACGCTGTCCCAAAATGGCAGCTAGTGCAGTGTTTTTATGATGGCCTAACCGAGTCCAATAGAAAAATGGTAGATGCATCATGTGGGGGAACTTTCATGTTAAAAAGTGAAGATGAAGCATGGGCTATGTTTGAAAATTTGAGTAACAATTCTCTTCAACAGGTCTCCACCAAACGAAGGGCACCAGCACCTAAAGCACTCAAGACAAAGAGTTTGTATGAAGCAGGCCATTCCCCAAACATGGCTAACCAAGTAGTTGAGGCTATCACCAAGAAGCTAGACCAATGGATGACTGCTGGTTTTGCTCCTCATACTACCCATATGCACACACCACATGAATCTTGCTCATTTTGTTTAAGTTCTATGCACCATGTAAATAACTGCCATCTTGCTGGAAATTTTACTGATATTGGTAATGAGCAGGTTAATACAGCTTTCTCCCGACCGGGTAATGATCCATATTCCAATACTTACAACCCCGGGTGGAGAAATCATCCAAATTTCTCGTGGAAGAATTCAAATTCGGGCAACTTAGCCCAGGGCCACAGAATCAAGCTCAATCCAACGGGCAGCCCTACCAACCTCATTCCACTTACCGGCCTCCACAACAGCACTACCAGTCTCCCACAGAGTCTAATTTTGAGGATCGGATGCTAAAAGCAATGAGTGAGCTGACCAGCGAGATAAAGCAGTCAATCAAGGCTCAAGAGGAGATAGTAAACTCACATACCCAATCCATTGCCAAGCTGGAAGCTCAAGTCGAACAACTTGCCAACACCCTCAACAAAAGGGACGAAGGAAAGCTTACAAGTCAGCCAGTGGTAAATCCTAAGGGGCACTATATGGTCGATGAGGGCACTTCATACTATCAGCAAGTTCAAGCCATCACCACATTGCGAAGCTGAAGAATAGTTGACAATCATGTGGAGGAGAAGAAGGATGAGCAAAATGAGACCCCACAGAATCTGCATCAGGACAAGGGTAAACAAGTAAGCATCGAGGCATCTTTATCATCTGCCCCACTCCTGAGGTACCATATGAGCCTAATGCCCCCTTCCCAGAACGTCTCTAGGCACCCTCCCACTTCGGGAAACAAAGAGAGAAGATACAAGACATGATGGAAACCTTCAAGCAGGTTCAAATCAACATCCCACTCCTTGATGCCATCAAGCAAATTCCAACTTATGCAAAATTTCTCAAGGACTTGTGCACTCAAAAGAGGAAGAATTAGAAGCACATTCCCAAGAAGGTCATTCTCACCGAGCAAGTAAGCTCTCTGATTCAGCATAACACTCCTCCAAAGTTCAAAGACCCTGGAGCACCTACAATTTCATGCGTCATCGGAAACACTGAGATTGAGAGAGCTCTCCTCAACTTAGGAGCTGGTGTTAATTTGCTTCCATACTCGGTATATCAGAAACTGGGCCTAGGGGAATTGAAACCGACAAGTACTGTCTTGCAATTGGCTAACCGCCCGATCAAGAAACCCCGTGGGATTGTGGAAGATGTCATTATCAAGGTGGACAAGTTCTATTATCCAGTTGACTTTATAGTTTTGGACACAGAACCAGTCCCAAATCCAGAGAAGCATATTCCTATCATCCTTGGGCGTCCTTTCCTCGCCACAGCCAATGCATACATCAATTGCCAGACCGGAGTAATGAAGATCTCTTTTGGAAATATGAAGATCAAATTGAACATCTTCAATGCCTTCTAGAATGCGCTCGATCAGAATGCATGTTTCCTCTTGGATGACATTGGAGAAACTGTTGAAGACCCACCTCCTGATCCTCTATTTGAAGTTCCATCATGGAGCAACCCATCGGAGCCTATGCCTCTCACTTCAAGTACTCCACCACCTGATGACAACCCCACAGGAAACATATTTCATTCAAAGGTTGCTGAAGTGGATTTCATTGGGGTGAAAATTTTTTTGTTAAATTCCCTGGCTACCCCAGTTTTTGAGAACTCCCATAGAGACAAGAGATTGATCATGAAACCAATTCGGGACAAACACCCTGAACATCATCATGGGGAGCATCCAGACCTATTAGCTGAGAAAAGCAGTTTCGGGATGTTAAGAGGAATCCTCTTCCTTGTGGGGTGCTACATGATCATAAAGAAGAAGGGATGGAAGAGGTTGATTGGACTTCTGAAGGATCGAGGTAAGATCCTTCGGGACTCGGACTTACATTGAGAAATACCTTATAAGATCGAGTGGCAGGCCCTGTGCGCTTGACTCATTCCACCAGGGTACATGATCTCCATCCAGGTTTATTTTATCCATTGTTGCTTCATTCTTCATTTATATTTTTACAACAATGTGTGCACTTGATTGGTATTTGGTTGGAGTATCACACTTTTTTAGGACATGTGTTTTTGCATTCAAGTTTGGGGGTATGATATGCCCACATCCGCTCATTCAGGTATTTCTATACTCTTGATCTTATTCTTTAGTTCTATACATACATTGGGGACAATGTATGATTCAAGTTTGGGGGTATGGAAAAACAAAACACGGTCCATTATTATTGTTATGTCATTCTTAAGCATATGGTTGAGCTTTGATTTTGGTTTGAAATTCATTGGTAGGCTTAAAGTTGTGAACACATGATCTTATGATGTAGGGATTTTGAGTCTTATTACTTACGTTTGGCAACATAAGATGCTTCTTGTTTCAATTTAAATCTATCTTGAGCACACTAGCACATGTCTGTGAGGTATGAATTTTGAGACCAATTATGTTTGTTTTCAATAGCTTGAAGTCTGTTGGGTGACATATTAGGTGAATAACTTTGGCATGCTATTAAAAAAAAAAAAAAATTCAAATTTGAATTTTTCGCTGAGTTACCGGACCTCTTGCCTCATTAAGCAGTGAGTGTTCGCGTCAAAAAGTGAAATTTTTTGGTTGATTAATAAAATGGCTAGCTTAGCTTTGTAGCCTTTTTGACTCGAATTAGTAAGGGGTGTCTTCACACCTAATGCCCTAAAGCCATTTGGTTTGGGAGACATTGGCCTAACACTCGATATATGGGTCAACTAGAAAGCTTAAGGGAGCTAAGCATTGCAAAGCCTACAAAAAAAAAAAAGAAAAAAAAAAGAGAAAAAAAAAATGTATATATATATTTACGCCTTGGTTGTTTCAATTGATATGAAGTCCAATGAATTCTGAGATGTTGATTCTTTCATATTGGAATTATTTTGAAGCCCCATGATTATGTGTTAGTTCACTTTGCACTAATTGAAATTTGTATATCTCAATCTACCATTGGTAAGTGATTTGACTTATAACTCCTTGGAATTTTGAAGATGGAGTTTTTAATTTTAAGCTTGCTAAGGAATGAGAACCATTATTTTTGTGATGCTTTATCCTTTTAAATGACATAATGATGACAATGTTTGTGGGTATCATTCCTGAAAAACCCTCACGAGACTTCACTCGTCCTCTAGGGAATGCTTAGGGGTTTAAAAGGCTTATTGCATACGCTAAATGCAATCGTACATCCCACGAAAGATGGACTTATCTTTTTATTTTTCAGTTTATTTTCTGTTTTGTATTGCTAAGGGACTAGCAATATGTAAGTTTGAGGGTGTGATAAGCGTCGAATGTTGCACATTCAAGCCTCTTAATTTGCATATGTTAATTCCTTAGCATTGTTATTTGTTTGATTTTATTTTGTTTTTATGTTTTCAGGTGTTTAATAAAGATACAAGAAAATCATTGATTTTGGGCTCAAAATGCAATTCAAGCACTGTAGCACTACTGTAGCAAAATTACTATAGCTACAGTGTGCTCGAGCGCACACGCGTGGTAGAGACTAAAAAGAGTCTGAAATTGATAAGGAAAGTTTTTCTAGGTCTCCCAATCCGACTGGGAGACTGAATTAGGATTTTTCTGGGATTCCTAGGGCTTCTAGGACTCTCCTAAGCCTTATAAATAGGCCTCTAAGCATTGAGAAAAAACACACCGCCTCTTAGAGCTAAAATTTCAGTAAATTGTCTGTGGAGCCTAGAAGATCATGAGCAGCTAAACCCAATTGTGGGGTATTGATGTAGCCCTTTCCAAGCACAATGGTTTGATTGTATTTAATTTTTAGTTCTTTTATTTATGCATATTGATTGTATAACTCTGAGGATTGCTACAATTGATTTATGTTCTTCATATTAAATGCAATTGTTCTTAAATTCCAATTCAATATTAGTAAAATTCTTATCTTGTCTTAGAAATTATTTTATTATTATTGAACTCAAATCATTCTTATTTTCTGTGATCATGAGAATGATGGTTATACAATGGTTCTTAATCGACATGCAATCAACAGGGTTAGATAGACCATACCTAGGAAAGACGGATTGTACTACACCCTAGCTTAGTGTAATTTAGGTAGACGATCCGTGCCAACCGAAGATGGGTTATGCTATTCCATTGATTGTATGAAATTATTTCTCAATCATGTTTTTCTTGTTTGAATTATAATATGCATAAAATAAAAAGCTTGAATTGAATACAATTGACCATTGATGTGTGGATCGTGGTGAAGTCAATACTCTACTCTCTCTCTCATATATTTACTCCTTTTATTTTCATGCACTTTAGTTTTTAAGCAAATCAAATCAAATCCCCCTTTTAATTAAGTTAACTTTAATCTTTTAAATTTTGATAATTAAACCCCTGCAGTCCTTGAGGTTCGACACCCTCAATATAGCCCTATCCTACAAGATTCGTACTATTGCGAGTGGTAATTTTTATTATTGATATTTTTGGTCACAAAAATACCACATCAGGGGGTAAGTCTAAAGATTTTGTGAATGTTAATGCACATAATACCCATGCCAGTTTAGTGGTGAACTCTATGTAAGAGTTTAATCATGCCGGTTTTCCATAGGTGTGATATAGATATATAATACATGCTTATAATCATAAGTAACAGTGATAGTTCAATAGTATTGTAACGACTCAGGGAAAAGCGTTAGCCACATTTGCGCTATCACCCCAAAATGACTAGTCAATTTAGAGTTTCCCTAGAATTCATTATAAAGCCCAGTTTCACCTAATAACTAGGTAATGTGAGACTTAGTACTCATGACTATCTTTATAAACTACCCACTCTATGTGTGCTTCTATCATCTTCCCAATATGGGACCAAGGTGTTACAAACTCTCTCTCTTAAATTCTTAACGTTGTCGTTAAATATGGGACTGAGGTGATACCACATGACCTAACGTTACTAGGTGGCTCTGATAGCACTTGTAACGACCCTGGGAAAAGCATTAGCCACATCTGCACTATCACCCTAAAATGACTAGTCAATTTGGAGCTTCTCTAGAATTCATTATAAAGCCCAATTTCACCTAGTAGCTAGACAATGTGAGACTTAGCACTCAAGACTATCTTTATAAACTACCCACTCTATGTGGGCTTCTTCTCATCTTCCCAATATGGGACCGGGGTGTTACAAGTATGGTCTACCTAAGATATTACCCCTTCTAAGGAGGATTGGCGCTGTCCCGAGGGACTTGTAATACAACACCGGATCCCCAGATATTGTACGCTACCGTAGATAACATTAGTGGCACGACCTAGTCCAACCTTGGGTGGCCCACATCACTAATGATTTACGCCTTGTAGTGACCGCCCGTTAAGGCTGCACTAGTCACGAAATAACCATTGGATCCAAGGGCCATATAACAACACACATACTTGACCATAAAGTTAACATGTATAGTAAGCCCATGGCCGTTATCCCGCACGTACCGGTGTATCATGTCATACGATGCAATTTATCTTGTCCATATTTTACATGCATGCTTTAACAAGTCTCACTTTTGTTAACATATTAAGTACAACATTTTTCACAAATGCTAGAGTTCATGTGTAGCAGAAAATATGTTTCCGTGAGAGTTGCAAACATGCATGTTTTGATACACAAAATAGACATGCAAATGTGGGAAAATAAAGGCAAGCATTATGTGAGTTAAAACTCACCTGGGTCGATTAAAGTCTATGAGAAATCCTCCAATAAGTTCGGGTTCTCCAAATCTGTGGAAAATCCCCCTATTAGTCCTAAGTTCACTAAACCAAATCCTAGGCTCAAAAACAGGGGTCGTTGGGTACTTGGCCAAAAAGGCAATCTCCTGAACGTTCCTTGGCGAGCTCTCGACCTATGGACGAGCGTTCGTCCAGTGAGGTTCAGGTGGAAACCTCATTTGACCCACTTATTTCTCGAGCTTTCTAATGGTTTCTTATGCTATCAAAAGGCTTTCTATCACTATTCTAAGCATAACAATGTTCTTAAACAGTAAAATAAAATAGGGAAATGCTAACCAACAAAAAGCTTACAACAACTAAGCTATCACTACAAAAAAAAAAAAAACAAGGTTTACTAACGCTTGGAATAGAGGTGCTTTAATAAAACATCCCCTTATAGGGACGTTTTATGGTGTAAACGACACATAATAAAATTAGCAACGCTTACGCAGAAAAACATCCTCTTAATTCGAGACATTCCAATAGAGCATGCCCCAATTTAGTTAATTAAGTGTGTCTGGCTGGCAAGCGCCCTTAATTAGGGACGCGCTGCTTGCCCTTAATTAAGGGCGCCTGGATGGTAAGCGCCATTAATTAGGGGCGCCTGCCAGCTAGGCGCCCTAAAATAATGACACCTGGATAGCAGGCGCACCGAAATTATTTTTAGTTATATAAGGGAACTAGTTGCTCAAACATTAAGTTATATCAAAAAAAACTTAAACACGATAAATGATAAAAGATAAAGGAAGAACAACATAAAATTTGAAATTCTAATGTTGGCTTATCTTTTATCCTTTAATGTTGGCTTATATAACTTAAACACAATAAAAATTATTTTATTTTGTTCTTCCTTTATCTTTTATCCTTTTATAGGGGAACTAGCTACTCAAACACAATTCATTACCGTTGACTTAAGAACATATATATGATTGCATAATATACATTTGCATCTATTTATATATAGGTGAGAATGGATTAACAAATGAAGATGAGTATGCAGCTGATGCAGAAGGCGACCATCATGGATCATCACAAAGTATGTATAGATCTTCATATTTTAGTACTTGTAATATAATCTAGTTATATATAGGTTTGCACTTTCAAAATAGTTAGATATAGGTTTGTAATTTAATATTTTTTTTGGTTTTATCATTTGCAGGTAATCGTTAAGTGACGTACGTATACTTGACTTGTTAGGTTGGGTACGTATTTGATGCCAAGTGCTAAGTGAACCCGTTGATATATTTTATTTCATATGCAATATAAAATTTTTGTAAACTTTTTAAAGAGGTGGTACATACTGTGTTTATAATATCGTTTTGGATATTTTATTTCATATGTATGGTACAATTTTTGTTAACTCTTTAAGATGTGGTACACTTTGTGTTTATCATATCATCATTTTGAATTTAGATGTCTTATAAGAGATGAGATTGTATATATGGATTAGATATGTATTGTGAGATATGTATAAGATTGTATCAGATTGATGAATGGAGAAAATATTTATGGATTAATGCAATATTTATGGACAAAATATGCAATACAATATTGTATTGCGTACTGTATATCAGGAGAAAATAAAAAATATATATACATTGCATGGGAAAACATTTTCGCCATATATTAATTATTGGAGGCGCTTCGCGGTGTGGAAGCGCTCCCATATAGAAATAGGGGCGCTTTATATGCAAACGTCCCCTTTTATGAAAGGGGACGCTTGCCCACTTAAGTGCCCCCTTTTTAGAATGAGGGCGCTTCCAAGACAAGCTCTCCCTTTTAAAAAAGAGGGTGCTTGCCTAGGAAGCGCCCTCATTCTAAAAAATGGGCATTTTTCACCACTAAGCGCCTCCTTTTAAAAATAGGGGCCCTTTGTTCCAAACGTCCCTTTTTTTACGCGTTTTTTAGTAAAAAAAAGGTCTCAAACTTAAATTCTAGTAGCCATAAAAACCGACGTGTCCCAAGTACCCCTAATCAAGCGTTACGAAATCAATAGAAACCTTTTTTTGGACAAAAATGCCCCAAATAACCATGTCACTAAACCTTGTTTTTTTTTTGTGGTGTATTTCGAACGAAACTCAAGAAAATGGTAAATATTACCTCAACCGAGCAAGACCACCAAGTAAAATCCACCAATACCCACAAAATCTCAGTACTCTCACAAAAACCAAAATGACAGAGTTTCCTTAAGCTTCTGGGGTGGAGAAAATAGAACGGGGTTATGTAGTATTTATAGGGGTGAGTCTAAGGGTAAAATGGTGAATAACAGGAAAGGGGCGAGCACCCGTGTACTGTTGTTCAGTGGGGTTAGGTGGCAGGTGACACGCGCAGGTAAAAACTAGCTGTCAACAAAAGGTCAACGAGTGCTTGACCTGGTCCCTACCCGAGCCTTCGTGTACGGTTGTTAGGCAAGCGCTTGTGTGTGGTCCCCCACACGAGCATTCATCTACTTTAGCTTCGAGATCCAAAAATTTTCAAAAATGCCCCTCCAGATGTCCCTAGTGGCCTAAAGCCTAATTAACCCTTTAATTAAGTTGTCTTGAGCATAATTGATTATTTGGATCACTAGAAATAGACCATCCATGTAGCACCCTAGATTTTAAAAGTCTTATTTTAGATATATTTATTTGATGATGATTAGGTAATGACATTTATTCTTTAGGAATTTATTAGATCATATGAGATTGATTTGAGATTATATCTGATTGTTTTATTGGGTGATTTAAGAGATATGATAATTGATGATCGATTAATAGAATTTGGAGTATGATTATAATAGTTAGTGATTGATTAAATAAGGACAATAGACAGATTATTTTAAAATGCGAGTTAACCTGCAATACTTGCTCATAATCACCTTATCTTTCTCTTTTATTTTATTATTACTTTTTATTATTTTTCTCCACATCTTTGCCGACCAACCCACCTAATTCCTATTTATTTTTCTTCTCCTTTCTGCATTTTCTTCACAGCAGCCCCACACCCATTCATTCTCCTTTGAATTATTGACTAATGCTTTGTTCTTTAGTTCTCTCTCTTTGACCGACAACCCCATCCACATTTCTTCTTCTTCTTCTTTCTTTGTTTCTTTGCTTATTTATTTTCCTCCCTTTAGTTGAATCAGAGCAAAATTGAGAAAGGGAGAGAGAGCCTGTGAGAAGGAGAGCTAAGAGAGATGGAAGCAGAACATGGGAGATTGAGAGGGAGATTTTGGAGATAGTGAGAGAAATATAGAAATAGAGACAATGAGAGATATTGAAAGAAAGAGAAAATGTGCGAAGCAGAATGGGTTTCAACCAGAAATTACCTATGATGATCTATTCATGTAATCCATTGTAAGTATTCTTATTTACTGAGAGTGATATTAATATTCAATAATACAAATCTTTGTAATTTTATTAAATACCTGGCTTTTTGATATAATTGCTTCAACAATGATTTATATTATTGTGAATCAATTGACTCATTACTTTACAGTTTTTGTAGTGCTTGCAGGAATGGAAAGTCAAGGTAATTATGCAGTTGTGATTAAAGCTTCATATTTGAGATGTACAGAGATTCTAAGTTGGTGAAGTTTGTCTAGAGTTTATACAGTCATATAGATTTGTATAAATGCCTTGTTTGGCATAATTGTGGGTATTTTGTATAAAGAAAAGTATTTTTAAGAGTATTGTTTTGTATTGATAAATTTCAAATTTTTCGCTGTTTAAGATTATTTCAGCGTAACACTCAATTTATTTACAAGATAAAAGAAGAGAAATATCAGGATGTTATAAAATAGTATCAAAGCATTGCCTAGCCTAAGATGGTGGGAGCGTACACAAGTCTATGAGGGCCACTAGTGGACATACGTTGGTGATGCCAAAAGTGGGTTATATTATTAGGGTGTCAATTAAGACACAATGAAATGTGTAAGGGCCAAAAGTTAAGGGCCGAGAATGAAGAAATTTCCTGAAGATTACCAACGGTGACATTGGTGCCCAAGAATAGTGCTTGTGGTGTCTCACATCACCTGAGTATGGAATATGTTATGGTATTTACTCTATGAATGGATTACAGTTTAAAGTTATTTTGTAACTTGAGTAAGTTATGGTTTAAGTATGATTTGTTTAAAAATTTGGTCGCTCAATTTGAAGTTATGTGGTAATTTATGGGTTTTAATTTCGAGGACGAAATTCCTTTAAGGAGGAAAGATTGTAGCACTCCAGATTTTAAAAATCTTATTTTAGATATATTTATTTGATGATGATTAGGTAATGATATTTATTCTTGAGGAATTTATTAGATCATATGAGATTGATTTGAGATTATATCTGATTGTTTTATTGCGTGATTTAAGAGATATGATAATTGATGACCGATTAATAGAATTTATAGTATGATTATAATAGTTGGTGACTGATTAAATAAGGACAATAGATAGATTATTTTAAAATGCGAGTTAACCTGCAATACTTGCTCATAATCACCTTATCTTTATTTTTTCTTTTATTATTACTTTTTATTATTTTTCGCCACATCTTTGCCTACAAACCCACCTAATTCCTATTTTTTTTCTTCTCCTTTCCCCATTTTCTTCACAGCAACCCCACACCCACTCATTCACCTTCTTTGAATTATTGACTAATGCTTTGTTCTTTAGTTCTCTCTCTTTGACAGACAGCCCCATCCACCTTTCTTCTTCTTCTTCTCCTTTCTTTGTTTCTTTGCTTATTTATTCTCCTTCCTTTAGTTGAATCAGAGCAAAACTGAGAAAGGGAGAGAGAGCCTGTGAGAAGGAGAGCTAAGAGAGATGGAAGTAGAACATGGGAGATTGAGAGGGAGTTTTTGGAGACACTGAGAAAAATATAGAAATAGTGACAGTGAGAGATATTAAAAGAAAGAGAAACTGTGCGAAGCAAAATGGGTTTCAACAAGTAATTACCTATGATGATCCATTCATGTAATCCACTCTAAGTATTCTTATTTACTGAGAGTGATATTGATATTCAATAATACAAATCTTTGTAGTTTTATTAAATGTCTGGCCTTTTGATATAATTGCTTCAATAATAACTTATATTATTGTGAATCAATTAACTCATTATTTTACAGTTTTTGTAGTGCTTGCAGGAATGGAAAGTCAAGGTAATTATGCAATTGTGATTAGAGCTTCATATTTGAGATGTATAGAGATTCTATGTTGGTGAAGTTTGTCTAGAGTTTATACAATCACATAGATTTGTATAAATGCCTTTTTAGATTTTCCGTTGTGTAAGATTATTTCAGTGTAACACTCAATTTATTTACAAGATAAAAGAAGAGAAATATCGGGATGTTACAATCCAGCTGAGACTGCAATAGATAAAACAATACAAATTGTTATTGGTTTAATCATAGGAATATAGGTCTCCTCAAAATCAATCCTGGCCTGCTAATGAAAACCCTTGGCAACTAGTCTTGCCTTATATCTCTCAGTACTCCCATCTGCTTTTTGCTTGATTCGGAAAACCCACTTCGATCCTACAATATTCATAGTAGGTTTAGGAGAAACAAGGGTCCATGTTTCATTTTTCAACAATGTATTGAACTCATCAGCCATAGCATCTCTCCCAACTGCATGCTTGACTATGGATGAATAACAGGTGGGTTCCACCTTAGGAGAAGCAACCGATGTATCCAAGGCATGAGGTAGAGGGTATTTAATGGTTCCATCTGGAAGTAATTTTGGCTTGTGAATTTTATTGCGAGCACGAGTGACTATGGAATGGACTGGAGGAGGAGGTGAAGATGGTACATTGGACAAAGGATCTATGTTTTTTGGAGAAGATGTATGACCAAGGGACATGCTTGGAGCATTGTGCTCAAGAGCAAGTTGGACCACAGTTGGAGATGAACAAAAATCGAGAGAGAGAGAGAGAAAAGGAGATGTGGCGTAATTTATGGGTTGAATCACGTGTGGTGCAGGAGAGTTTGAATGAAGATGAGATTCTAGAGAGAATCACACGCAAGCTGATTTTGTGGGATGACGTGATTTATGTGTGGTATCACATGTGGTGCAAGAGAGTTTGAATGAAGATGAGATTGTTGGAGAGAATCATGTGGAAGTTGATTTTCTTGGATAATGTTGGACTCTTGTAGAAAAGAATCACGTGTAGTTGATGGTGTTTCACGTGATGGACTACTGGATAATAGTGGGGACTCTTGTGAACATGTATATGTGGACTGGGAGACCTGACGAAATTTTGGCAATGTAATATTTGATGGAGAGGTAGGTATGGGACTCTTGACCAGAGACGAGCAGAGGTGATATCCAAGCATTGATACTTGATGTGGGATTTACCGTACCCAATAAAAACACAAGATTTAGATCGAAAAGAAAATTTATGAGAGTTATAGGGTCTAAGATATGGCCAACATTCACACCAAAAAAAATTTAAAAATTTATAATTAGGTGTTTTGTGGAACAGAAGCTCATAAGGAGATTTGAAACGATTGACACTTGAAGGAATTTTATTAATGAGGAAACGAGCTGTTTAAAAGGAACATGAGAGTAAGCAAGCGAGGAAAGACTAGTGTCAACAATATGTCTATGTTTTCGCTCGACACTGCCATTTTGATGATGAGTATGGGGGCAAGTTTTGCAATGGGAAATCCATGAGAGGCGAAATTTTTTTTGTAAAGCAACAATTCCCAATCAATTTGGACAGCTTTGATGTTACGATTTAAAAATGTTTCAACCGATTGTAACACTTAGAGGTCAGATGACCAACCCTGTTGCATATTTGGCAAACAAGACGATTTTGGGAAGAAGATTGTTGACAGAACTGATGGAAACCACAACCATGCCCCTACCTCTTCCACGGCTAGAAGATTGACCTGAGTGAGGTGAAAATGTCTTCTGATTTTTGCCAGAACTGGAACTGTTCCATTGTACAACATTCGTTTGTGGGAACAATAATATCACCTAGAGCATGAAAAGATTCAAGTCATTGTTCATGAATTAATATATGACCATACAAGTTGTCAAGCATAACTGGCTGAAGATGAGTTGTATAATTGGTGACAAGTGAGTCATATTCTACACTCAACCTTGCAAAGATGCTGGACACCAAGTCGGATTCTTTGACAGGTTCACCAATGGCAGCCAAGTTTTGTGCCGAAGTTTGAGCCTTTTCAAAGTAATCAGAGATAGACATTGCCCCTTTCTTTAATGATGCAAGTTGGAAGCGGGACTGCATCACATGTGCCTTGGATTGACAGGAAAACATTTTATCCAAGGTGACCCAAACCTTACGTGAGGTTTTCAGGTTAACAACATGTGCCAAGATGTTTGTAGACAGAGAAGAAATCAAGGCACTCAAGATAAGTTTATCTTGTCGATACCAAGTTGAGTAAGCTGGATTCTCAACCATAGCAGCTGAGGTGCACGTGCTACTTGCGGAGGCAATATGACATGGAGGACATGGTAATTCTCCAATGACATAACCAAAGAAATTATGTCTTTCCAAATAAGGGACAATGATGGTGTGCCATAGAGGATAATTGGCACTTGTAAGATGATAGATGGAAAGGTTGGTGAGGTTTTGTGGTGTAGGTGTTGCTGATGGTTGGGTGACGGAGATATTGGTAGTTTTCTCAGACATAATGTTTAAAATAGGAGGAGAAAAAAAAAATTGGTGGAAGTAGCAGTAAGTGACGTTTGTCTTAAAGCTCTAATACCATATAATGACAAATGGATATTGATTTGTAAAGTGTTAATAAAGTCTTTATCTTCTCATGTATTTATAAGCAGACTTACAAGTGAAGTTTGAAATATACAAACAACTACGATCTTATCCTAACAACTATGATATTATCCTAAGATAATGCTAGTACAAATAAATCAAATTATACAACAAAACAACTAGAGATACAATCTAAACAAATTGAAACAACGTGAGATACAATCTAAACAAATTGAGGTAAGATTATCTCATGTAATATTTGTAATAAGATTATAAGATCCAATAGTGAAAACCCTCATTTTCATAGCACTGCAAGAGCTCGATCGACCTGCAGCACTTTGATTTTCCCAAAGTTCTCCCAAAACCCCACCTTTTGGCTACTTTTCACTTCAACAAATCCATAGACATTGTAAACTACATGTATACATGGAAAATTACCAATTTAAAATGTTGGAAAACTTCAAACTTTCAAATCTATAAATAAAACATATATATTTTTAAAAAACCTCTACTTTTGTAAAGACACCATTTTAAAACCTTGTTTTCATCCTAACCAAATTTGGCAAGCACAACGACGCATTTACGGACATTTTTCGCGTGCCATACAATCCCCTTTTTATACTTTTATCAAAACATCTATTAAAACCCTATTCTATCAAAACTCCATTACAATAATACAACCACTCATGTGGCATCATAATATTTCAATGGTTTTAGTATCGTATAATACTACACTTGCATTATAACGACGCTATGATAAGTACAAACGAATGGAAAATGAAAGTGCGAAGGGTCACATCTTCACGGCCACACGCTACTCCAGAATTTGTCGAGGTTCCACCTTAGGGCTATTGTGTGCAAAGCAAGTCACTACTGCATCAAGAGCATCGGTGGCCGCTCTATAAGACTGCACCTCGGTTTGAAGTTATTTTTGGCCGTGTCAATTGCGACAAGGATGTGTATGGTGTAGCTACAATCCATTGCACTTGAGGGCTACTCGATGGGGCATATCGTGACATGCACGTATCACACTAAAGATGGGCGAGGATGATGGGACCTATACATCATTGATCGGAAACGACTGCTTGGCTAGGGATTGTATCACAAACAAAGAGACAAGAGGAAGGGAAAAACTATGGAACTTTTGAGGCACAATAAGATGGGTCACGAGTGATAAGAAAGTTGTGAATAACTTTGTTAAATTACTAATTATCCCAAAAGCTTAAGCTGATAGGAAGAATTAAATTTAATCACTTAATCATTACTTTAACATTCACCTTCATGTGTGGTCTCAAACTCTCTTTTGATAGGTGAGGCCCAACACGTGAAATATTTAATTTAAATAGGGGGTGAATTGACGGAGTCAATGTTCGATACTAGGACCATTAACTTTGATATCATATTAAATTATTAGTTATCCCAAAAGTTTAACTTATCTCTTAAGATAAACTCTTTGAAACCCTTTGTGTTTTTTTCCCCACATCTTTCATGATGCTTCACCGCCTACTTGTGATTGCCTCCTCGGGAGGAGGTGTGGTTTCCATCCTCCTCCCCTCTCTTTCATTTTCTTATTTTTGTGTCGCTTTCGCTTTCGCCTTGTTTTTCTCCATTTTTCTAATTCTTGGTGTTCATTGATCCTATACCTAGATTGCCGCTCGATTTTCCAACTTTTCAACCACCACAGAAGTGCTGCACCTGGCCTCCATTCCGCCCTTTCCCTTAGCCACATCTACCCTTATCCTCGCTATTGATAGTTTTTTTCAGATTTGTCATTTTTCACCAATCCTACCCTTTAACGTGTCGCACCACTGCCCTATACAGCCTCTTTGAGTCTCACACTCTCCTGTCTGCCTCACACGCTCACACGCATGGCCCTCACATGCACTTGTTGGCACGTGGAGTCTACACGCTTCTGGCCCGCCATTAGTTGCCTCCCGCCACCACCACTTCCTCCCCTGCGGCAATAGTTTGGCTTTTTGTTGTATTTATGTCTTTGTTGTTCTTTTATTGTTTTTCCATAATGCTTTTTTTATTGCTTTCCTGGTTGTTTTTGGTGAGTTCCTATGTTCCAAATCTGACGTGGTTTAATCTTGTAATGGAGATTTGTACCCCGTGTCCATTTCTTATTGATAAAATCCATTTGGTCTAATGTGGTTTGATCTTGTAGTAGAGACTTTTGTAGCCAATGTCTATTTCTTGTTGGTGGAATCCGTTTGGTTCTCGAGAATACTTCCCTTGCACAACCACTTCATGGTGGTTGCTACCTTTACCATTTGAGACTCCTCATCGAATTTCTTTGCCCTTTGTTAACGTTTCATGTGGTCCTTAGAAAGGCCCGAATCCTTTATGGTTCTATTGCCTATTATTTATTTATTTTTCCTTGTATTTTTTTTTTTTTTTAGATTTTGTTGTTGGGGAGCACATCCTTTTTCAATTTGATCCCCTGTAACCCCTTTTCCACTATTGACAAAAAAAAAAAAAAAAAAAAAAAGGAGAAAGGTTGTGTTTGGCAAACCGATTCATCCACTCGTTACTATTCACACACCATTTTCCTAAAAAAATAAAAATAAAAATAAAAAACATTCTAACTTTATTTTTTTTTCTTCACTTTTTATATTATATTATTCACTTTTTATTACTATTCAAATAAAAAATAATAACAAAACAAAACCTTTTCACTTTTCATACAAAAAATTTCAGAACTTTATATCACATCAATTATTTCTAATAGAGTAAGAAATGCAAAACCATTTACCTAACAATAACAAAAAGAGAGAGGAGAAGAAAACAGTAGAGTTAAAATAATATTTTAAAAAATAAAGTGTGAAATATAGAATTCGTGGAAAAGGTAGTAGATACAATAAACAAATTGAGAAAACTCCACATATCTCTCAAACTACCACCTAATTGACAATGTCCCCCCAAACTTTCAATTGTGATAATGTCCCCCCAAACTACCTAAAATTATCAATATCCCCTAATGACAAAAATACCATATATATATATATATATAACTTAAAAAAAAAAATGAAAAAGGGAGTGACAATTTATTTTAAGAATCGTTGTGAAAAAAAATTTAAATTTGTTTGTTTGTTGTTTTTTAATTTATAGGAATATTTTTGTTTTATTGACAAATATTTAAGGTTATTTTTGTTTTTTTTTTACTAAGAGGATATTGTCAATTTTTTAGTAGTTTAAGAGGATATTATCGTAATTGAAAGTTTGAGAGGAACATTACCGATCGGGTAATAGTTCAGAGGAAGAATGTGGTCTTTACCCCAAGAAATTTGTAATTTGAGCAGTAAAATAGTTTTGTTGGAAATGTTGTGACAATTTTGTTTTTAACCATTCTATTAATCCTGAAAACCCTCTTCAAAAAAAAAAAAAAAAATCCTGAGAACCCCGATGTTTCGCCTACAGGCTACAGTGAGAACCGGCTAAAAGCTTCTACAAGTAGCAGCGAACCAATACGAACGCGTAGAAGCAAAGCACGACAAACAATGTCGCAGTTCTGGAAGCAGGCACCGAGAAGCCTTGTATAGTCGACGACGAAGAAGGCGGAGTTCTCTTCCTCTCGGCTTCTGCTTCTTCCTCTTCCTCTTCCAGGTGTTCTTCTTCTTCTGCATTATGATTTTGATTTACATTTTTTTGGTGTTTTTCGCTTGTTTAAGTTTGTTTTTGGATGTTATATTTGAGTTGTAGATTCGGGTATGCGAGTGTGGAGAAGCAGGCACAGAGGCTTCCTGTGTACAAGTACCGCACAGCCATTCTCTACTTGGTTGAGACTCACGCCACTACCATTATTGTTGGCGAGACCGGTAGCTGCAAGACCACCCAGATTCCTTAGGTTCGCTTTCCTTTGTTTTATTGATGCAGGACAAATAGAATTTGAAAGATAAAAAGCAGAAAAGGGGAAAAAGAAAGGGATTGAGTCACAAAATCTAAAGAGAAGGGGAAGAAGAGGAGTCACACCTCACAAAATCTGTTTAGTTAGTTATCAATTCTAGTCAGTCTCCATAGAAGTACAAAGTAACACTTGAAAGTACACCCAAATCCTAATCCTAATTTGACTAACTTTGGGCCAAGTTTATTATTGAATTACATAACACACTAATTCTTAAAATTTATTCATCCAAAAAAAAAAAATTCTTAAAATTTAAATAAAATATAAAATTGAATACTAATAACTTTATTAATTAATAAAACCTAAGTAAAACCAAAGACCCAATTAACTTTGTCTTATCCTGCATCATTTATACTCAAATGGGTTTGTTTGTTTCTTGGGAAAAAACAAGAGAAATCCATTGAAAATGTTTGTTTTTGCTTTTTGGGTCTATTTTATGCTCTTTCTGGTACCAAGTAAAGTTGTAATCTATGTTTATAGAAGGTATTTGTTTTAAGAGTAATGCTAAAAATCACATTTTTGGTAGTCCAACCATTGGATTAGTTTTGTTTAAAAAAAATTTCAAAGTTTAGTTCGGACTGCCAAGTTATGGGATAAAATATGGTTTCTAACATTTCTCTTTGTTTTATATGCATCACTTGAGGTCATTTTGCTTTTGTTGGTTGCTGAGAAACCCAAGGAGAATAACAGAAATTCAAAGTTAAAACTATATAATTGCCAGTTTTTTTTTTTTCCACCCAATTTTTCAGGAATTATTTACAGCTAATTTATTTTACATTTCATTTATCTTTCATCAGTTTGTTTATGGAACTAGGTGTTGGGGCGTGTTTGATGCCTTGGAAGTTGGGTTATTTCAATGTCTTTATGTAGGCACTTGAAGTAGGGCGTTGAATTCTTTGATTATAGCATTTCTAATTATCATGTTCAGAATTTCATGAAATGCCTTTAGGGATTTGTGCTTTGTCCAATCGCACAGAATACAAATGTTCGGTTGATTGATTTTCATCAAATGACTCGGAGATCCCTAACTTGTTAGTGTCTGTTTGTGATTGCGTTTAAGAAATAGAGTTTTTAAGTTAAAAGGCGTTTTTTGACAAAAACTTTATTTTTAAGTTTTTGTCAAAAGTGTATTTTGGCAATTTTTAGGATTTTTAGACCCTTAAAAGCACTGTTAATTTTTTTACTGAATGAATACTTTTTTCTTCACACGGACTTTTTGAGTGTTAAAAGCACTTTTAAGCTCTTCAAACGCAATCTCAAATAGGCCCTTAATATCAAATGTTTTGTTTGTTCTTTTTTCACTCTTCCAATCTGGAGAGTTTTTTTTTTTAAAAAAAAAAAAAAATAAACATTACTTATCAAAAAAAAAAAAAAAAAACTCTCTAGTCTATCAGTGTTTTCAGTTATAAATCTTGGTTGGGCATTTTGAAATTCTTCCAATGGATTAATATACTGTTCAGTTTGAATGTTAACCCTTATTTTCTCAAACTGTAGTACCTCAAAGAAGCAGGTTGGGCTGATGGTGGGCGGCTAATAGCATGCGCTCAACCGGCCAAGACGACTGGCTGTCCAGGTGAGTTTTAGTTTGTGCTACTGCTTTAAATGCTATCTCATCATACATACAGAATAACTTGTTTACTTCTTTTAATTGAGTTCAATTTTCAGTTGCTTATAGTGGTTTTAAAATGGATGGTTGTTATAATATCATTATTAATATTGTCAAACTAGCTCAATCTGGTTGTAGTTCAGAAATTAAAATCTTTAGATTCGCTAATTTATTTTTTTATGTTTAGACTGTGAGTTGTTAGTCCCATGGTTTCTTGAAGGCATCATTTGTGGCTGCGGAAAGAAACCTATACCAAGGATGATAGTCATGCGAGTTAGGCTACTACTAAGACTACAATTTGGAAACATCAAACTTCATTTTCTTGGGCCATACTGTCCTCAACCCCCTCATAACTAGCGGTGGGCATCTACTCTGATGGAGTAGGAAATGCCCTCTCTGACTTTGATGGAGGCAAACTTCCACCGAAGCAGGAAGCGTTGGAAACCTTAGACATCATGTTTGACAAAGGTAATTTTCGAGCCGATGCTGACTTCCAAAGGTCGGTTGGAAGTTGGTTTGGAAAGTTGGTGGCTACTGAAGGTGGGTGGCCACCACATATCAAGTGGTGGCCGTTGCACATAAAGTCGTGGCCGCCATCATCAAGCGGCCAAAACTCAAATAGAGAGAAAGGTGAAGATCACAACCATTGATAGAAAAAATCCTAACCATTTGTTGTGCGCTCAGCTTTTTATGCAATGGAATGATATGTGAATCATGAAATGAACATAAGTTGTGTGTTCATAGGGTTGTGAAAATACATTTATTGGCAAGTTATGCTCATGTCATCCGCTCAGATTTTTTTATTTAATTATTTTCTTTTTTTAAGGCCGGGTCAGGGTGGGTGCCGTACACTTTTAAAATGATTTTTCCATTACTTATTAGAAAAAAAAGGGTCGTGTTGGGTCAGAATTTTTCAGATATCTTATATTCTCATTCTGACTTCTGACCTGACTTGGGTCATAAATCAAAAAAAGATTATATTTGTTCTGACTCGGTGTCTTTCCATACTCGACCTTCACAAACTTCTCGAACGTTGTTCTCCCTGGAACTCCAATCTTCAGCGGCTTTGCATTTGTCGGCATTTCCCAACCTTTCGGAGGAAGATGTTGTAAGTTCCCAGGCCAAATCACCGGACCAGACAAACTACTTCCATTTTTCTCTTTTTCTACTATGTCACCTGGGTTTTCCGAAAACCCATGCTCTGTTTTCCAGTA
>NC_081542.1:40078528-40086597 GCF_901000735.1 Corylus avellana | reverse complement strand
ATTTTTTTTTTTTTTTTGTAGGCTTTGCAATGCTTAGCTCCCTTAAGCTTTCTAGTTGACCCATATATCGAGTGTTAGGCCAATGTCTCCCAAACCAAATGGCTTTAGGGCATTAGGTGTGAAGACACCCCTAAGGACTTACTAATTCGAGTCAAAAAGGATACAAAGCTAAGCTAGCCATTTTATTAATCAACCCAAAAATTTCGCTTTTTGACGCGAACACTCACTTCTTAATGAGGCAAGAGGTCCGGTAACTTAGCGAAAAATTCAAATTTTTTTTATTATTATTATTTTTTTTTTATAGCATGCCAAAGTTATTTACCTAATATGTCACCCAACAGACTTCAAGCTATTGAAAACAAACATAATTGGTCTCAAAATTCATACCTCACAGACATGTGCTAGTGTGCTCAAGATAGATTTAAATTGAAACAAGAAGCATCTTATGTTGCCAAATGTAAGTAATAAGACTCAAAATCCCTACATCATAAGATCATGTGTTCACAACTTTAAGCCTACCAATGAATTTCAAACCAAAATCAAAGCTCAACCATATGCTTAAGAATGACATAACAATAATAATGGACCGTGTTTTGTTTTTCCATACCCCCAAACTTGAATCATACATTGTCCCCAATGTATATATAGAACTAAAGAATAAGATCAAGAGTATAGAAATACCTGAATGAGCGGATGTGGGCATATCATACCCCCAAACTTGAATGCAAAAACACATGTCCTAAAAAAGTGTGATACTCCAACCAAATACCAATCAAGTGCACACATTGTTGTAAAAATATAAATGAAGAATGAAGCAACAATGGATAAAATAAACCTGGATGGAGATCATGTACCCTGGTGGAATGAGTCAAGCGCACAGGGCCTGCACTCGATCTTATAAGGTATTTCTCAATGTAAGTCCGAGTCCCAAAGGATCTTACCTCGATCCTTCAGAAGTCCAATCAAGCTCTTCCATCCCTTCTTCTTTATGATCATGTAGCACCCCACAAAGAAGAGGATTCCTCTTAACATCCCGAAACTGCTTTTCTCAGCTAATAGGTCTGGATGCTCCCCATGATGATGTTCAGGGTGTTTGTCCCGAATTGGTTTCATGATCAATCTCTTGTCTCTATGGGAGTTCTCAAAAACTGGGGTAGCCAGGGAATTTAACAAAAAAAATTTCACCCCAATGAAATTCACTTCAGCAACCTTTGAATGAAATATGTTTCTTGTGGGGTTGTCATCAGGTGGTGGAGTACTTGAAGTGAGAGGCATAGGCTCCGATGGGTTGCTCCATGATGGAACTTCAAATAGAGGATCAGGAGGTGGATCTTCAACAGTTTCTCCAATGTCATCCAATAGGAAACATGCATTCTGATCGAGCGCATTCTGGAAGGCATTGAAGATGTTCAATCTGATCTTCATATTTCCAAAAGAGATCTTCATTACTCCGGTCTGGCAATTGATGTATGCATTGGCTGTGGCGAGGAAAGGACGCCCAAGGATGATAGGAATATGCTTCTCTGGATTTGGGACTGGTTCTATGTCCAAAACTATAAAGTCAACTGGATAATAGAACTTGTCCACCTTGATAATGACATCTTCCACAATCCCACGGGGTTTCTTGATCGGGCGGTCAGCCAATTGCAAGACAGTACTTGTCAGTTTCAATTCCCCTAGGCCCAATTTCTGATATACCGAGTATGGAAGCAAATTAACACCAGCTCCTAAGTTGAGGAGAGCTCTCTCAATCTCAGTGTTTCCGATGACGCATGAAATTGTAGGTGCTCCAGGGTCTTTGAACTTTGGAGGAGTGTTATGCTGAATCAGAGAGCTTACTTGCTCGGTGAGAATGACCTTCTTGGGAATGTGCTTCTGATTCTTCATCTTTTGAGTGAACAAGTCCTTGAGAAATTTTGCATAAGCTGGAATTTGCTTGATGGCATCAAGGAGTGGGATGTTGATTTGAACCTGCTTGAAGGTTTCCATCATGTCTTGTATCTTCTCTCCTTGCTTCCTGAAGTGGGAGGGTGCCTTGAGACGTTCTGGGAAGGGGGCATTAGGCTCATATGGTACCTCAGGAGTGGGACAGATGATAAAGATGCCTCGATGCTTACTTGTTTACCCTTGTCCTGATGCAGATTCTGTGGGGTCTCATTTTGCTCATCCTTCTTCTCCTCCACATAATTGTCAACTATTCTTCAGCTTCGCAATGTGTTGATGGCTTGAACTTGCTGATAGTATGAAGTGCCCTCATCGACCATGTAGTGCCCCTTAGGATTTACCACTGGCTGACTTGCAAGCTTTCCTTCGTCCCTTTTGTTGAGGGTGTTGGCAAGTTGTTCGACTTGAGCTTCCAGCTTGGCAATGGATTGGGTATGTGAGTTTACTATCTCCTCTTGAGCCTTGATTGACTGCTTTATCTCGCTGGTAGCTCACTCATTGCTTTTAGCATCCGATCCTCAAAATTAGACTCTGTGGGAGACTGTTAGTGTTGTTGTGGAGGCCGGTAAGTGGAATGAGGTTGGTAGGGCTGCCCGTTGGATTGAGCTTGATTGTGTGGCCCTGGGGCTAAGTTGCCCGAATTTGAATTCTTCCACGAGAAATTTGGATGATTTCTCCACCCGGGGTTGTAAGTATTGGAATATGGATCATTACCCGGTCGGGAGAAAGCTGCATTAACCTACTCATTACCAATATCAGTAAAATTTCCAGCAAGATGGCAGTTATTTACATGGTGCATAGAACTTGAACAAAATGAGCAAGATTCATGTGGTGTGTGCATATGGGTAGTATGAGGAGCAAAACCAGCAGTCATCCATTGGTCTAGCTTCTTGGTGATAGCCTCAACTACTTGGTTAGCCATGTTTGGGGAATGGCCTGCTTCATACAAACTCTTTGTCTTGAGTGCTTTAGGTGCTGGTGCCCTTCGTTTGGTGGAGACCTGTTGAAGAGAATTGTTACTCAAATTTTCAAACATAGCCCATGCTTCATCTTCACTTTTTAACATGAAAGTTCCCCCACATGATGCATCTACCATTTTTCTATTGGACTCGGTTAGGCCATCATAAAAACACTGCACTAGCTGCCATTTTGGGACAGCGTGGTGTGGACATGATCTAAGCAAGCTCTGTAACCTGTCCCAAGTCTCATGGAAATCTTTTCCCTCATATTGGGAGAAGGTAGTAATGGCTCTCCTAGTGTCATTGGTCATTCCTATGGGGTAATACTTCTTAAGAAATTCTTGTTGCAATTGAGCCCAATAAGTGATAGAATTGGGTGTTAAGGACTGGAACCAATGTTTGGCTTTTTCCTTGAGGGAGAAAGGAAAAAGACGCATCCTTAGGGCATCCTCAGTAAATCCGTTCATTTTAGTGGTATCACAAATTGTTTCGAAATCACAAAGGAAGTCATAAGGATTTTCAGTGCTAAGCCCTAGGAAAGAAGATAAACTTCGTATAGTGCTTGGCTTAATTTCATAATGGGTTGCCGTAATTTCCGGCAACCGGAAACATGTGGGAGTAGTGTAAGTGGTAGGAAGATAGTGATCTTCAATGCTACGTGGTTACCGTCCCCCATGGTCTCAGTGGAACGCTCTTCTAGCAAATTAGAGTTCTTTTGGGATCTAATTTGTCTAAGGGTGCGTTCAATTTCAAGGTCGCAAGAAATTAATGGAAAAGACAAAGAACGACGACCTCTCATAAACTAAACAGAAATTTAAAAAGAATAGAAAGAAAATAAGCTAAAAACAGAAAACAAACAAAGCTCACAAAAGGCCATAGATTGCACTCAGGGTTCTGGATGCAAGCTGCCGCAAGTGCGCTCGATCGCACGACAAGGTGCGCTCGAGCGTACAGTTGCAGATGGGTGGGAGCGCACGAGGAGAGGGCTCGAGCGCTGCTGGCTTAGTGATTGCTAAAGTGCGTCCGTGCGCTCGATCGCACGCGGTCTGCGCTCGATCGCAGTCACAGAGAAGGCAGCTTACGGACCTGTTTGCAAATTCTAAAAATAAAACAAAAACAAAACACAAACAGAATTAAAATTAGCAGAAAAATAAATTATTCAGCTAAAATCAATCCTGAAATTTTGACAATAAAACCGTTAAGCAGTCCCCGGCAATGGCGGTAAAAATTGATTGTGGTATTTTTGTGACTAAAAATATCAATAATAAAAATTACCACTCGCAATAGTACGAATCCTGTAGGATAGGGCTATATTGAGGGTGTCGAACCTCAAGGACTGCAGGGGTTTAATTATCAAAATTTAAAAGATTAAAGTTAACTTAATTAAAAGGGGGATTTGATTTGATTTGCTTAAAAACTAAAGTGCATGAAAATAAAAGGAGTAAATATATGAGTGAGAGAGAGAGTAGGGTATTGACTTCACCACGATCCGCACATCAATGGTCAACTGTATTCAATTCTAGCTTTTTATTTTATGCATATTATAATTCAAACAAGAAACACATGATTGAGAAATAATTTCATACAATCAATGGAATAGCATAACCCATCATCGGTTGGTACGGATCGTCTACCTAAATTACACTAAACTAGGATGTAGTACGATCCGTCTTTCCTAGGTATGGTCTATCTAACCCTATTGATTGCATGTCGATTAAGAACCATTGTATAACTGATAAGTGCCGAATGTTGCACATTCAAACCCCTTAATTTGCATATGTTAATTCCTTAGCGTTGTTATTTGTTTGATTTTGTTTTGTTTTTGTGTTTTCAGGTTATAAATAAAGATGCAATTAATTCCATTCATTTTGGGCTTAAAAGCACACTTTGAGAATACCTAGAAGATATGATTAAGCTTAACCAATCATGGTTAAGTTTAATCAAATAAAGGAAGGGATTAATTCGGAATTTCTCAAATTGGAATCAAAATCGGATTGGATTCAAATTTGGATTCTGCATATATCTCGGTATTTTGGCCATAACTTTCAGTTCAAATATCCGATTGAGGTGATTCAAGTGGCACTGGAAAGCTAACTAAAATTTCTACAAATCATTGTGAAATAGCATTTTCCTAATTCGGAGTGCCGCAATGCCAAAACTGCCCCTCAAAATAGGAACGCAATTCTGGGCGAATCCTACTCCGATTTGAATTTGGTTTTCAGTCTCCCAATTGGACTGGGAGACTGCTCTCCTGTTTTCTCAGCGTTTATAGGGTTTCTAGGACTCTCCTAAGCCCTATAAATAGGGCTCTAAATATTGTAAACAGACACACCGCTTTCTAGAGTAAAAATTGAGTAAATTGTCTTTGGAGCTTAGAAGATCATGAGCGGCTAAACCCCTTTGTGGGGTGTTGATGTAACCCTATCCAAGCACAATGGTTTGATTGTATTTAATTTTTAGATTTTCAATTTATGCATGTTGATTGTATAATTATGAGGATTGCTACAATTGATTTATGTTCTTAATTATTAAATGCAATTGTTCTTAAATTCCAAAATCAATATTTGTGAAATTTTTCTCTTGTCTTAGAAAGTATTTTACTTTTATTGATCTCAAATCATTCTTGTTTTCTGTGATTATGAGGATGATGGTTATACAATGGGTTTAATTGACATATGATCAATAGGATTTGATAGGCCATGCCTAGGGAAGACGGATTGTACTACACCCTAGTTTAGTGTAATTTAGGTAGACAGTCCGTGCCAACCGAAGATGGGTTACACTTATTCATTGATTGTATGTATCCTGTTATAGAATTTGATAATTTATACCTAGGGAAGACGGGTCGTACCGCGTCTTAGTGGTTAGGTGGATGATCCGTGCCAACCGAAGATAGATTATGCTTATTCTTTAATAAGGTAATTTCTTGTTTATTTATAACATCCATATAATGAATTTTTGGGATTAATTATGATTAATCATTGTTGTGCGAATAGAGGTGAAGTCAATCCCCTACACTCTCTCTCTTATTTTAAATCTCTTTTATTTTCATGCACTTTAGTTTTTAAAGAAAATCAAATCAAATATCTCTTTTAATTAAGTTGATTTTAATCTTTTAATTTTGATAATTAAACCCCTGCAGTTCTTGAGGTTCGACACCCTCAATATAGCCCTATCTTACGGGATTCGTTCTATTGCGAGTGGTAATTTTATTATTGATATTTTTGGTCACAAAAATACCACATCAATTTTTGGTGCCGTTGCCGGGGACTGCTTAACGGTTTTATTGTCAATTTTTAAGGATTAATTTTAGCTTGATAATTTATTTTTCTATTTTAATTTTAATTCTATTTGGTATTTGTTTTTAGAATTTGTAAACAGGTCCGTAGCTGCCTTCTTTGTGACAGCGATCGAGTGCAGCCCGCGTGCGATCGAGCGCACAGACGCACTCCAGCAGCGCTCGAGCCCTCCACTCCTGCACTCACACCCATCTGCGGCAGTATGTTCGAGCGCACCCTCCCGTGCGATCGAGCGCACTTGCGGCATCCTGCATCCAGACCCTAAGTGCACACTAAGGCCGTTTGTGAGCTTGTTTGTTTTATGTTTTAGCTTAATTTTTTCTGTTTTCTTTTAAATTTCTGTTTAGTTTATGCTAGGTCGTCGTTCTTTATCTTTTCCATTAATTTCTTGCGACCTTGAAATTGAACGCACTCTTAGACAAATTAGATCCCAAAAGAACTCTAATTTGCTAGAAGAGCGTTCCACTGAGACCATGGGGGACAGTAACCATGTAGCATTGCAAGATCACTATCTTCCTACCACTTACACTACTCCCACATGTCTCCGGTTGCCAGAAATTACGGCAACCCATTATGAAATTAAGCCTAGCACTATATGAAGTTTACCTTCCTTCTTAGGGCTTAGCACTGAAAACCTTATGAATTCCTCAGTGATTTCGAATCAATCTGTGAGACCACTAAAATGAATGGATTCACTGAGGATGCCCTAAGGATGCGTCTTTTTCCTTTCTCCCTCAAGGAAAAAGCCAAACATTGGTTCCAGTCCTTAACACCCAATTCTATCACTTCTTGGGCTCAATTGCAACAAGAATTTCTTAAGAAGTACTTTCCCATAGGCATGACCAATGATACTAGGAGAGCCATTACTACCTTCTCCCAGTACGAGGGAGAGGATTTCCATGAGACTTGGGATAGGTTACAGACCTTGCTTAGATCATGTCCACACCACGCTATCCCGAAATGGCAGCTAGTGCAGTGTTTTTATGATGGCTTGACCGAGTCCAATAGAAAAATGGTTGATGCATCATGTGGGGGAACATTCATGTTAAAAAGTGAAGATGAAGCTTGGTCTATGTTTGAAAACTTGAGTAACAACTCTCTTCAGCAGGTTTCTACCAGACGGAGGGCACCAGCACCTAAAGCACTCAAGAAGGAGAGTTTGTATGAAGCAGGCCATTCCCCAAACATGGCCAACCAAGTGGTTGAAGCTATCTCCAAGAAGCTAGACCAAGTTTTGTCGACTGCTGGTTTTGCTCCTAATGCTGCTCACACACACACACTGAATCATGCTCATTCTGTTCCAGTCCTATGCATCAGGTAAATAACTGCCCTAATAATGGAAATTATACTGATATTGCAAATGAGCAGGTTAATGCAGCTTTCTCTAGACTGGGTAATGATCAGTACTTCAATACCTACAACCCCGGGTGGAGAAATCATCCATATTCCTTGTGGGAGAATTCAAATTTGGGCAACTCAGCCCCAAGGCCATACAATTAAGCTCAATCCAACAGGCAGCCTTACCAACCTCATTCCATTTACCGGCCTCCACAGCAGCACTACCAGTCTCCATCAAAGTCTAATTTTGAGGATCGGATTCTAAAAGCAGTGAATGAGTTGACTAGCGAGATAAAGCAGTCAATCAAATCTCAAGAGGAAAGAGTAAACTCACATACCCACTCCATTGCCAAGCTAGAAGCTCAAGTCGGACAACTTGCCAATACCCTCAACAGGAGGGAAGAAGGAAAGCTTCCAAGTCAGCCAATGACCAACCCTAGGGGACTATACATGGTAGAAGGAAGCAGATCTCAACTGGAACAAGTTCAAGCCGTCACCACATTGCGAAGTGGAAGAATGGTTGACAATC
>NC_081542.1:40074662-40078428 GCF_901000735.1 Corylus avellana | reverse complement strand
AAAACAATTTAAAAAAAAACTAGAAAATATAAAATTTGAAGTTGGGTTTTCTTTACCTTTGCATGCAGTTTTTTTTTTCTTCTAATTTCCTTTCTTTCCAATTCATGTTTGAATCCCTGGGTTTGGTATTCTGATATATTCTGGATCTGATTGCAGGGTGTGTACAAGTGTAGGAGATGTTAGAGCAGTTACTAATATTTACCCGAGGGGGATTAATCCTCTGGACATGTAAAGAGCTTGGAAATGCTCTTAGGGGATCACCAATTGACACCTTGATCTGGTCTTGTCTTTTGCAAGAACGACAAGGAGGTGGAAATTTCTGGTAATAACTGCCTTTTCTTGTCTTGTCTTGAATATATGGCTTCTAGCATTTGTGGTCATTATGTTTTAGCATTAATTTTTGTCTAGGAATAAAATATATGTCGTTTATTGTTAAAACACACATTAACTATATGATTATGGTGATCAGATAATACTATTATAGATGGGCTTTTGGATCCATTTCTTTGCTTTCTCGTTTTGATCCTTGTAGCAAGCATAAGAATCTATGGTTAGTGCTAGGCAATAGAATTCCTGGCATTACCAACCCAGCTTTCATAATATACCCTGTTGTTTGTGATTATGAAAATTTTGGTACTTGAAGAATTTGGCAAACATGTCTGGTCATCTCATGGCGCTGAAGGATTGAGTTAAATACTTGTTTAACAATGAGTGCAAGGTAATTTATATGCTCAATGTGTGCTATGATGACATGATGAAGCAATACAAAAGCATTGCAATTAATCAGTTTAAGGCCAACATGATTTACATTTCTTTAACTAGAAGAACACTCTGCAATCAGTGAGAAAATGGAAGTTAGTTCCATTTAATACTAGAATAGTTCATAACTTATTTCATTTTTTTGTGTGTTTTTGAAACCCTATTCTAGCGATAACAGAATTTTTCCTTCTTTTGGTACAAGTACTCTGTTTTATGTCTTTGTATGGAGTGAGATAATTTGCTGTATACATGAATAGGCCTATTGTCTATGTGGTGATCATTTGATTCTAATAAAACAAGTTTCCCTTTCTCACTTCTCAGGCTTTAGATTTCTGGCCAAACAGGAGCTCACAGGAAGATTTCAAAGGTTGTTGTAAACTGATTTTAGGAGATTGGTTTTCTTAATTTCTTGGAGAGGTAATACCCAATATGATTGTTGGAATTTTTGGATTTCGAGCAACAATTTATGCTGATTTGGACATAATGTTAAGGTTTTTTGGAGATCTTTATAAGCACAATTTTAGGGTTAAAATAGAGGACTTGAGGGTACTAAAAATCTATTGTGAGGTCTTGAGTGTCAAGCTTTGTGTTTCTGCCGGAATATGTATTATAATTTAGCTAGTGATTTTGTAATAACTTTGTGTATCTCAGACTTGTATTATTGTATGCAGGAGGGATATTTTTTAGGATGGCTAATAATGAAGAGACAGGTAGCCCAGGTTGGGGTGCTTCGTTTGAGGTTACCCTCCAGAAAAGCAGCTGCCTCTTAAATACAAAGATCTTTCATTTTGCATCCCTGGAGGCTTGGAGGTTGGGTGTATGCTTTTTGGGTCAATTTTTGGAATGATCAGTTTGTGTATTTGAAAGTTAGGAGCTATATTTCTTATTGCTCATGACTTCTAGTTGTTCAGCTGCTGTGGAATCATAACTTTAGTTATCTCGAGCGATTTGACTATAAATAGGCTTGATGTAATTCTCATAACTGTTATATAATAACATCTATTATAAGCAGTTTTTTTTTTTTTTTTTTTTTAAATATCATTAGCGGCGACCTCAAGGTCGCCGCTAATGATTTTTTTTATTCTTACGATTATCAATAGCGGCGACCTAGATGTCGCCGCTACTGTCCATCAATAGCAGCGACCTAGAAGGTCGCCGCTATTGACTATCAATAGTGGCGACCCAAAAGGTCGCCGCTACTGACTGTCAATAGCGGCGACATTTTTGTCGCCGCTCTTGACCATCATTAGCGGCGACACTCGGCCCATTTCAAGCTTTTTTGCGGCAACAAAAAAAAAGTCAATAGCGGCGACTTTTAGTCGCCGCTATTGACCCATTAATAGCGGCGACCCCAGATGTTGCCGCTATTGATCATCAGTGGCGGATTAATACCAGCCACTGAATAGCGGCCAAGGGTCGCCGCTATTGATCAATAGCGGCGACATTTTGCTCATTAGCGGCGACCCAATGAGCAAATTTCTTGTAGTGTTAGAAGCGTCATGTTATAGCCAGCCCTTTGGCGTTTTTCTCTAGAGAAACTCTCCAACTCCCTCTTTCTTCCTCCTCCCTTTATTTTTTTTTAATTTTTTTTTCTATTTTTCTTTTTCACTTTATTTTTTTGGCATTTCCGAGTAGTCAAGTTGCTTTGGCCATTCCTTTGTTTATGTTATGCTCCATGGCCCCATCCACCCTCCAATCTGTTGGGCCGCACTTCGCTTCCTCAAAATCAATTGGGCTTTAGATCTAGTCTTCTCAACTGATTTCACTTAGCCACGCACCGACCCACTGTGCTCCTCGGCAAAACAGCTCCATCTCGTCTACCATGCGCCAGCCAGTGTGATTCGCCTCACTCGCCCTAGCTGTAGTTGCTGTTTGCTAGTTTTTTTATTTTGTTTTGTGAAAGTTTTTATCTTGGCCTTTGGGTCGATGATGATTAGTTTCGGTGTGAGAGTTTTACTTTAATGACCGAGAAAATAAAAGTTGGGAATATGGGCTACTTATGTATTAGATTGAGTATGCCTGGAACAGATTTGTTCTATAACTGAAGTTTGGACATGGGTTAGCGAACATTGAAATCATAGATAGGAGTTGATTGTAAGATTCTTATGTTTGTCTCTATGACGCTATAACCTCATAGCTTTAGCTATGATTTATGAGAGGTTTATGCTTTCTGATGTAAGAGCTTTATGCTCTTAATTATCTTTTTTTAAGGAATGAATATGAAAGATTTCCCTAAAAAAAATAGAAGCGTCATGTTAAATATCATTCTCCCTCACATCTCTCACACATCCTTTTGGTAAATCCACTATTAGATTTGTTGAACCCACATGTGGGTCTCACAAAATCATGGGTGAATTTACTCATCCATGGATATAGGTGAAAGATGAGATTATGAATTATATATTATCATTTCTCATATTATAAATATAAAAGGTATTGGGAGAGAATAATACAACAATTCATAGTGGTTTGGTGGTAGAGTCCTACATCTATCGTTATAATACCCTATAAAATTACATGTTTGTTATATTGATTTGATATTATATATATTGTGTTATAAGAAGTCCTCTTTGTATATAGAGCATATGTGGTGTAGGTAAGATAAGCCATAGAAGTCAAATATTATAAATATGGTTAGAAATTCTTTGGATCCTATTGAATACATTAAAATTGTAATCATGAACAAATAAAGAATAAAATGTTATGATTATTCTCTTTATCTAGTTATTGTTTTGTAGTGGTCATCGGAGCACAAAGAACAAAGGTTGGGAAGCGGAGAATGCCGTATTCACACCGTACCAAAATTGCTTTGAATTTGGATCCCCTGAAATCCTCAGGGGATTCTAGATTCTAAAATTAGGGGATCTTGGCCGTCCATTTTAATCCAAAGGCCAGGATCCTGCCACGTGTCCCATTAAATTAAAAAACCTTTAAAATAATAAAATAATATTTAAAATTTAAAAAGTAATTATAAAAGAAAATAATAAAATTTAAAAACAAAAAATAA
>NC_081542.1:40069803-40074562 GCF_901000735.1 Corylus avellana | reverse complement strand
GCCGGCCACCCCAAGTTTTTTATTATTTTTTGTTTTTAAATTTTATTATTTTATTATTTTCTTTTATAATTACTTTTAATTAAGCACTTACTTTACAAAAGAAAAAAGAACATAAAAGAAAGATCTGAAGATTTTGGAGCCGCGGGTTCAAGGACTTCAAAGCCATTGATCAATTCTCTTCAACGTGAGCTTTAGTCAAAGCTCCGAGATTAATTTTTGTTTTCCATTTCTGTTGTGACTCTCGAAAATTCATTATAGTTCAACAGCGACTGACCGTAGAATTCTCATCGTTCTCTCACGACGGGGGATATCTTAGTGATCGCGAGTCAATGTTATTAATTTGGAGAACACCTTACGGCAAAAAAAAAAAAAAAAAAAAAAACAAAGCTTTAGATTACAAGCCCGACAAAAAGCTATGAGTCGTGTTTGCATGTTGTTGGATTTCAAATCTTTAACTGCAAACCTCAAAGACACTTCTTTTCTCCCTTGAATGACAGAAATATGATTTGACTTTAAACTTACCCTCTAAAATCATATTAAATTATCAATTATTATTTTAACAGTTTAAAGAAGTAAGAATTGAAAAATTAAATTATTAAATTTATATTCTATCATAATCTTATCAATTGAACATGTTAGCCGTCCACGATTTCCATGAAAGAGCTAGGCCGGCAGCACCGACCGCTAGCTTTGACCTCCTCAGTCAAGACTCATCTCTCTTCTTCGATCTATAAGAAACTAGGCAAGCAAACAGAGTTGCAAGAAACGTAGGCCAGCAAACAGAGTTGCAAGAAACAGCGACAAGTCTAAGCTGCAGGATTACAAACTGCTAGCATACACTAGCTGTACGTAACCGAATGATTAATTAATGTTGTCTTCTAGCAAACCAAGTCAAAGAAGTGAACTTTCACGCCCAGTTTCCTACCAATTTCCTTCGTTTTCCTAGAAACCAATCACATTTATTTTGTTTTAGTTTGATAATCAGCAAGAAACCAAAAGAATCCATTTAAACCCGAATCAGTAATTAACTCCCTATCCCAAAATTTCCGCCAACGGCTTGGTCAGTTGTAATGGTGACCAAAATCTCAAGATCAGTGGTTCTCTTTCTTGCATTCTTCTCTTTTCCTTTCGTTCTCTACTATGGAGCTGAAGCCGCCATTGGTGACGAAGTTATGAAGATTGGTGCCATCATTGATGTCAATTCCCGTATAGGCAAAGAAGAGAAAATCGGCATGGAAATTGCAGTTCAGAACTTCAACAAAACGTCCAAGGCTCGCAAACTCTCCCTCTCTATCCGGCAGCCTCATAGAGTAACTTCTGTTGGTTAGTATGTCCCTAGCTATTTATTACCAATTCTATTACATTTTAAATCACCACTTATTTCAAAAGCTTAAGCTGATAAGAATAGGTAAATTTAATCGCTTAATCATTACTTTAAGGAGAATTTCTAAAATTTTATTGGACGCAGCTGAAGAGATGATTAAAGAGAAGAAGGTGAAAGTGATTATCGGCATGCACACGTGGCAGGAAGCAGCTTTGGTGGCCGACGTGGGAAATGAATCTCAAGTTCCTGTTATTTCATTTGCAGCACCTGAAATGGCTAAAAATGGCTAAAAATGGCTAAAAGGGTTCTGAAGAAATACAATTCATTGCTGATATTGTTCAAGCGTACAATTGGAAAAGGGTCGTGGCGATTTATGAAGATGAACCCTACGCTGGTGATTCTGGGAAGTTGAAACTTTTGTCGGAGGCTCTCCAAAATGTGAGTTCGGAGATTGAGTACCGTTTGGTTCTTCCACCGTTTTCTTCTGTCTCTGATCCGGAAAGGGTTGTCCAAGAAGAGCTGGATAAGCTACTGAAAATCCAATCTAGGGTTTTCATAGTTCTTCAGTCATCATTAGAGATGGTGACTCATTTGTTCAGAGAAGCTAAGCCGATGGGACTTGTAGGGAGGGACTCGGCATGGATAATTGCAGAAAGCATTACAAATTTGCTGGATTCTGTTAACAACTCTGTTATTTCCTCCATGGAAGGCGCGTTGGGAATCAAGACCAACTATTCTGAGATCGGCAGGCATCATCATTTTTATTCCCAGTTCCGGAATAAATTCAGAAGTGAATATCCGGAAGAAGATAATTCCGTGCCTGGAATTTATGCCCTGCGAGCATACGACAGCATTGAAATTGTTATAAATGCAATGCAGAAATTGGGAAGTAACATTACTAGTACTCCAAAGATTTTGTTAGAGAAGATTTTATCAAGCAATTTCTCTGGTTTAAGTGGAAAAATACGTTTCGAAGAAGGTCGGCTGTCGGAGACTCCGATGTTGAGGATCGTAAACGTGGTTGGAAAGAGATACAACGAAATAGATTACTGGAAAACAGAGCATGGGTTTTCGGAAAACCCAGGTGACATAGTAGAAAAAGAGAAAAATGGAAGTAGTTTGTCTGGTCCGGTGATTTGGCCTGGGAACTTACAACATCTTCCTCCGAAAGGTTGGGAAATGCCGACAAATGCAAAGCCGCTGAAGATTGGAGTTCCAGGGAGAACAACGTTCGAGAAGTTTGTGAAGGTCGAGTATGGAAAGACACCGAGTCAGAACAAATATAATCTTTTTTTGATTTATGACCCAAGTCAGGTCAGAAGTCAGAATGAGAATATAAGATATCTGAAAAATTCTGACCCAACACGACCCTTTTTTTTCTAATAAGTAATGGAAAAATCATTTTAAAAGTGTACGGCACCCACCCTGACCCGGCCTTAAAAAAAGAAAATAATTAAATAAAAAAATCTGAGCGGATGACATGAGCATAACTTGCCAATAAATGTATTTTCACAACCCTATGAACACACAACTTATGTTCATTTCATGATTCACATATCATTCCATTGCATAAAAAGCTGAGCGCACAACAAATGGTTAGGATTTTTTCTATCAATGGTTGTGATCTTCACCTTTCTCTCTATTTGAGTTTTGGCCGCTTGATGATGGCGGCCACGACTTTATGTGCAACGGCCACCACTTGATATGTGGTGGCCACCCACCTTCAGTAGCCACCAACTTTCCAAACCAACTTCCAACCGACCTTTGGAAGTCAGCATCGGCTCGAAAATTACCTTTGTCAAACATGATGTCTAAGGTTTCCAACGCTTCCTGCTTCGGTGGAAGTTTGCCTCCATCAAAGTCAGAGAGGGCATTTCCTACTCCATCAGAGTAGATGCCCACCGCTAGTTATGAGGGGGTTGAGGACAGTATGGCCCAAGAAAATGAAGTTTGATGTTTCCAAATTGTAGTCTTAGTAGTAGCCTAACTCGCATGACTATCATCCTTGGTATAGGTTTCTTTCCGCAGCCACAAATGATGCCTTCAAGAAACCATGGGACTAACAACTCACAGTCTAAACATAAAAAAATAAATTAGCGAATCTAAAGATTTTAATTTCTGAACTACAACCAGATTGAGCTAGTTTGACAATATTAATAATGATATTATAACAACCATCCATTTTAAAACCACTATAAGCAACTGAAAATTGAACTCAATTAAAAGAAGTAAACAAGTTATTCTGTATGTATGATGAGATAGCATTTAAAGCAGTAGCACAAACTAAAACTCACCTGGACAGCCAATCGTCTTGGCCGGTTGAGCGCATGCTATTAGCCGCCCACCATCAGCCCAACCTGCTTCTTTGAGGTACTACAGTTTGAGAAAATAAGGGTTAACATTCAAACTGAACAGTATATTAATCCATTGGAAGAATTTCAAAATGCCCAACCAAGATTTATAACTGAAAACACTGATAGACTAGAGAGTTTTTTTTTTTTTTTTTTGATAAGTAATGTTTATTTTTTTTTTTTTTTAAAAAAAAAAACTCTCCAGATTGGAAGAGTGAAAAAAGAACAAACAAAACATTTGATATTAAGGGCCTATTTGAGATTGCGTTTGAAGAGCTTAAAAGTGCTTTTAACACTCAAAAAGTCCGTGTGAAGAAAAAAGTATTCATTCAGTAAAAAAATTAACAGTGCTTTTAAGGGTCTAAAAATCCTAAAAATTGCCAAAATACACTTTTGACAAAAACTTAAAAATAAAGTTTTTGTCAAAAAACGCCTTTTAACTTAAAAACTCTATTTCTTAAACGCAATCACAAACAGACACTAACAAGTTAGGGATCTCCGAGTCATTTGATGAAAATCAATCAACCGAACATTTGTATTCTGTGCGATTGGACAAAGCACAAATCCCTAAAGGCATTTCATGAAATTCTGAACATGATAATTAGAAATGCTATAATCAAAGAATTCAACGCCCTACTTCAAGTGCCTACATAAAGACATTGAAATAAACCAACTTCCAAGGCATCAAACACGCCCCAACAAACTGATGAAAGATAAATGAAATGTAAAATAAATTAGCTGTAAATAATTCCTGAAAAATTGGGTGGAAAAAAAAAAAAACTGGCAATTATATAGTTTTAACTTCGAATTTCTGTTATTCTCCTTGGGTTTCTCAGCAACCAACAAAAGCAAAATGACCTCAAGTGATGCATATAAAACAAAGAGAAATGCTAGAAACCATATTTTATCCCATAAGTACTTGGCAGTCCGAACTAAACTTTGAAATTTTTTTTTAAACAAAACTAATCCAATGGTTGGACTACCAAAAATGTGATTTTTAGCATTACTCTTAAAACAAATACCTTCTATAAACATAGATTACAACTTTACTTGGTACCAGAAAGAGCATAAAATAGACCCAAAA
>NC_081542.1:40063202-40069703 GCF_901000735.1 Corylus avellana | reverse complement strand
GTGGAACAAGTATTTGATTTCAATCAAATATTCTGAATTAAAGCACTGATTTAATTCTTGTGGAACAAGTATTTGATTTCATTAAAGATTTTATTTTTGTGGAATCAATTAGCTGTATTGATTTGATTTTTATTCCTTGATGGGAGGAATAATTAAGGTAACAGCTCTAATTGAGGGTCCCCTGACCTACCTATAAATAAGGCCTGTGTATTCCATCAATTGGCACTCACTGGTAGGCATAAGTCAGAAGAACCTCTCAATAAAATTGTTTAGTTTTAGTTTGATTGCTGTGGAGTCGTTCTTCAAGCTGCTTGAGCAAAGCAATGGCTGGAGGTACATATACACACACACACACACACATATATATATATATATTAAATTTCCGCTGCTAATTATATTGTTAATTAGCATTTATATATATTCAATTTCTTTCAAAAAACATAATCAAACGAAAAAAAAAAAAAAAAAAAGGTGCTCTTTTGCTGTATTTTTTGACCAAATGTTAAGATTATTCCTACTTTGTAGTTAATATACTTGCATTTAAACTTAAAAGCTTGGGCCTAACTATCATGCCGTCCAACCTTCATTGATAGAGTGACAGCTCGGACCAAGCTAGACCTTCATTTAGGGTATACCAGCTTTGGGCCTTCACTTATGTGATAAGATTATAACTCTAGTATTTGGGTTATATGCCTTACCATTAATTGTGGTTAGGGAAATGCTAGACATCCTAAGACTTCATTCTCAAAAGTTGTTCTTAAATGATGTGTCACTATCCCATGAGTTGGTGACACACTTCCCAAAATAATAAATCTTATGAGATGGTGACACATCATTTAAAAACTAACTTTTGGAAAGAAAATTTAGAATATGTAACATTCCTTTTATGGTTAAGGCTTTGTATATATATATAGAACTGTTACATGAGATAATATCAAAATTACAAATGGTTTATCACAACTAATGCTATCATTATCTTCACTTGAATTTGAATTCTTGATAACTGATAACTCTCTAACAATTTAGAACCTTACAGCTCAAGGCAAGTAAGGCTCTTTTTAAAATTTGTACGAATATTCATGGCTTATAGTTAATATACTTGTAATTATTTATAATTCATTTATAATTATTAAAAATTAAATAATTGGAAGCTAGGGTTCAGCTATAAAGCCAAGTTAAACCTTCATTGAGGGGATCCGGCTCCTCTCCAGTCCTAGGAAATATCCTAGGGCCATCATGCTGCAACATGTCCTACTTCAAAAATATTAATATTTAAAAAATAAATTAGTTATTCTTTAATATTTCAATTAATTAGTTATTGTTATTGTTTATGGTTAATATATTTTAATATTAAAAAAATTAAAATTCTTTTTTAATATATTTTTCATTTCAATAAAAAAAAAAAATTATTTTATGCCTTAACCCGGCCCCTTGCCCATTGCACTTCCTGATTCCGTCCTTGTAGAGATTGGAACATGCACATAATGCACATCTAAGATAATTATATGGTTTAAGATTTTTAAATTGGGAAATGCTATGTGTTCTTCTAGTGTTCTTCTTGTGTCCTCCCAATTCTGATGTGACTTTTAAAATCACCAATAGATTAAAAGTCAATAATGATAATCTTAAATTTAACGATGATTTTAAAAATTGCATCACAGTTAAGAGAACACTAGAAGAACGCCTAACATTTCTCTTTCAAATTTAACTCTTTACTTTATCAGTTATGAAATGTGTTTGAATACTATAAACTTAGGTGTAGCTGTTATTGTAAAATGGAAAAGTCGGCTCTATGTGAAAAGTCAGTAATTCCTCTACTTATTGAGAAACGTTGACTTATATATATATGCTTGTGTGAATGTGTTGACCCCACAATCGAATAGATTTTTTTTTTTTTTAATGCAGGTTTGGGCGTCTTGTCTTGTAGATCGAGTGTTGGATTCCTTTGTGTTGCTGTCTGGCGAGGCACTAATAATCATGCACACGTTTTCTAAACTTTATGTAGTAGTGACTTCCTAAAAAAATTGAAAAGAATATATAATTTTTTGGGGGTAAACTCCAAATTGTTTTTTCCTAAAAAATATGAAATATAATATTTAAACTTTTTTTGTTGAAAATATTTAAATATTTAATAAATAGAAAGATTCTTGTTTTCAACATGTGCCTTTCCTTCATTATTCCCTCAACTCTTTTATTCCTTTTACTTTCTTTATTCTCCTCAACTTTGAAGTTGTCTCCCAAATCTCCTCCCTCCTTCTACTCATTGCCAAAAAAAAAAAAAAAAAACTGATATAAGAATTGATTGAGATGACTACATCAGTATTGTGAGATAAAAATGCATCATTTAATGCGAACTTTGCTTTCTTCTTTTATAAAAACTTTCTGTTGAATCAATATTTCTTTATACCAAACGGTCTCTAAAATAGATTTTTTTTTCTTCTTATAATCTTAGGTCACAAATGGATCTATAAAATTGGTTTGATTCCGACATGTTTAGGTGACAAATGGATCATAGATCTATGATAAAGCTTTGATGCGAACATATGCTCATCAGTTAGTTGAAGAGCTCTGGGAACCTTCCTCACCAGAACTACAAATGTATGATCATATGACTTTACTTGTTGGAGTTGCAAAAGTAGAAAATGTTGAATGTCTAATTATAATTATTCGCTCTTATCCGGATCTCTTATGATAATTAGTAGATGAAGAGCAGGGGATTAGTTTATTTCACATTGCTATAATGTATCGGCAAGAGAACACTACAAAAAAAAGGCAATTTCTTCACGTGGCAAACAGTAAAATTTTTTTGGCACGTCAGTAAATGCTGACGTGTGAAAAGTAGCACGTCAACAAATTATTTACTGACGTGTTAAAAGTTACACGTCAACATTTACTAACGTGTTGAAAACAACATGTCAGTATTTCCTGACGTGTTATAATTAACACGTCAGTAAATTTGAACCAAATTTAATCTGACGTCATTTTAAATTTAATTATTAATTGATTGATTATTTACTGACGTGTCAAATACTGACACGTCAAGAATTATTGACGTGTCACTTTGACACGTCAAGAAATATTGACGTGTTACTTTGACACGTCAAGAAATATTGACGTGTCAAAGTGACACGTCAAGAAATCTTGACATGTCAGTTTGACACGTCAAGAAATCTTGACGTGTCACTTTGACACGTCAAGAAATTTCTTGACGTGTCACTTTCACTACAAGAAATTTGCTCATTAGCGGCGACCCAAAGTCGCCGCTAATGAGCAAAACGTCGCCGCTATTGATCAATAGCGGCGACACTTGGCCGCTATTCAGTTGCTGGTATTAATCCGCCACTGATGATCAATAGCGGCAACATTTCGGGTCGCCGCTATTGATGGGTCAATAGCGGCGACTTTTAGTCGCCGCTAATGACTTTTTTTGTTGCCGCAAAAAAAGCTTGAAATGGGCCGAGTGTCGCCGCTGATGATGGTCAATAGCGGCGACCATCTGGGTGGCTGCTATTGACTATCAATAGCGGCCACCTTCTAGGTCGCTGCTATTGATAATCGTAAGAATAAAAAAAATCATTAGCGGCGACCTTGAGGTCGCCGCTAATGATATTTAAAAAAAAAAAAAAAAAAAAACCTGCTTATAATAGATGTTATTATATAACAGTTATGAGAATTACATCAAGCCTATTTATAGTCAAATCGCTCGAGATAACTAAAGTTATGATTCCACAGCAGCTGAACAACTAGAAGTCATGAGCAATAAGAAATATAGCTCCTAACTTTCAAATACACAAACTGATCATTCCAAAAATTGACCCAAAAAGCATACACCCAACCTCCAAGCCTCCAGGGATGCAAAATGAAAGATCTTTGTATTTAAGAGGCAGCTGCTTTTCTGGAGGGTAACCTCAAACGAAGCACCCCAACCTGGGCTACCTGTCTCTTCATTATTAGCCATCCTAAAAAATATCCCTCCTGCATACAATAATACAAGTCTGAGATACACAAAGTTATTACAAAATCACTAGCTAAATTATAATACATATTCCGGCAGAAACACAAAGCTTGACACTCAAGACCTCACAATAGATTTTTAGTACCCTCAAGTCCTCTATTTTAACCCTAAAATTGTGCTTATAAAGATCTCCAAAAAACCTTAACATTATGTCCAAATCAGCATAAATTGTTGCTCGAAATCCAAAAATTCCAACAATCATATTGGGTATTACCTCTCCAAGAAATTAAGAAAACCAATCTCCTAAAATCAGTTTACAACAACCTTTGAAATCTTCCTGTGAGCTCCTGTTTGGCCAGAAATCTAAAGCCTGAGAAGTGAGAAAGGGAAACTTGTTTTATTAGAATCAAATGATCACCACATAGACAATAGGCCTATTCATGTATACAGCAAATTATCTCACTCCATACAAAGACATAAAACAGAGTACTTGTACCAAAAGAAGGAAAAATTCTGTTATCGCTAGAATAGGGTTTCAAAAACACACAAAAAAATGAAATAAGTTATGAACTATTCTAGTATTAAATGGAACTAACTTCCATTTTCTCACTGATTGCAGAGTGTTCTTCTAGTTAAAGAAATGTAAATCATGTTGGCCTTAAACTAATTAATTGCAATGCTTTTGTATTGCTTCATCATGTCATCATAGCACACATTGAGCATATAAATTACCTTGCACTCATTGTTAAACAAGTATTTAACTCAATCCTTCAGCACCATGAGATGACCAGACATGTTTGCCAAATTCTTCAAGTACCAAAATTTTCATAATCACAAACAACAGGGTATATTATGAAAGCTGGGTTGGTAATGCCAGGAATTCTATTGCCTAGCACTAACCATAGATTCTTATGCTTGCTACAAGGATCAAAACGAGAAAGCAAAGAAATGGATCCAAAAGCCCATCTATAATAGTATTCTCTGATCACCATAATCATATAGTTAATGTGTGTTTTAACAATAAACGACATATATTTTATTCCTAGACAAAAATTAATGCTAAAACATAATGACCACAAATGCTAGAAGCCATATATTCAAGACAAGACAAGAAAAGGCAGTTATTACCAGAAATTTCCACCTCCTTGTCGTTCTTGCAAAAGACAAGACCTGATCAAGGTGTCAATTGGTGATCCCCTAAGAACATTTCCAAGCTCTTTACATGTCTAGAGGATTAATCCCCCTCGGGTAAATATTAGTAACTGCTCTAACATCTCCTACACTTGTACACACCCTGCAATCAGATCCAGAATATATCAGAATACCAAACCCAGGGATTCAAACATGAATTGGAAAGAAAGGAATTAGAAGAAAAAAAAAACTGCATGCAAAGGTAAAGAAAACCCAACTTCAAATTTTATATTTTCTAGTTTTTTTTTAAATTGTTTTAGATCCAGAAAGTTGGCGCATATTAATTTAAGAACAGAGATCGCGGACGCTATTCAAACTCCAACTTGAAACAGGTCCCAAATTCGAGTCCTTTTCTCACAATTTCACGGCCAACAAACACAACCATTTAACATACATATATACAGCCCCTAAATGCGAGACGAATTTAAATTCCAAGCCCTAGAAATTAACGATCATGGATTCAAAATCTACGGGAACAGAAATCAGATACAATCAAATTCATACACCAAACAAGACGAAATCCCCACAAAATTTTTTATCATTGAATCCATGAATTTTTTAAAAAAAAAAGGGATTTTGAAGGAATCAGAGACGAAAAAACAAATACCTGCCTTTCCTAGGACTAGTAATTAATTGATGAAAAAATATATTACAATCAAGAAAATGAGAACAAATAAAGAAATACCTCAAGTGCCCAGCCATCAACAACAAAAAAAAAACAAAGAGTAGCCATCTGTAGTGGAAAAAGCATGCGCTTCTTGAATGTTCAAGCCAACGTCATACAGTAAGGAACTCAACTGAAATTGCATCATCACAAATTAAAATAGTAACTGAAAAGAAAGAAAAAATATCAATATGGATAGTATTGATATAGATAGAATATCTAACTAGTAAATTACTTTTGGAAGTTCCACATATAAGTATCAAATCAACTATTCTATCCACCATCAGATCTTGCAGAAGCCTGATCTGTTGCAATCTGTCTTAAGGCATATGAATTACAGAGAACTTGCTTTGGTGGTGACAAAGATACGTATGAAACAAGGGTAAGGGTACAAAGAAGTAGATGTTTTTGTTACTTGTGAACAATGGATCAAAACATATGGAGTGAAATCCACCATAATATGTATTTAGTGGACATTGAAAATTCAAAAATTTGTAAATAAAATCAGGACTGTGGGCAGGAGACTAAAAAGAAAACGGAGGATTATGTAACTAGAACATGATGGATGAAGGAGAGAAATGCTTCTTTAGAGTTTCAATTGACTGATAACTACCAATATACCAAAAACTACTATGAAATGTCAAAACACCAACCAAGCTTCTGCCACACAACATTGAGCCATAACAAAAAT